>NW_028243123.1:0-28219 GCF_964263255.1 Lissotriton vulgaris
ATAACACCCCCCCATTACGTCATGCTTCAGAAATGTGGAAAATGGTCCGTTTTCAAATGTTTTATTTTTGAACGTCAGTTCACATTTGTAGGTGGATCATCAGTGTTAGAGCTAAAATTAGCATGTTTAAAGTGATTTTCATGCTTCCAGGGGCCCAAAACACAAGATTTATGGAATGGTTAAAAGTGCATGAAAATGGCCAATTTACTCACTCTGAGTTCTCAAAAAGGGTTTCTTCACCCCGGGAAGTTAATTAAATACCATTTGGAGGCATTTAATGTTCGAGCAAAAATGGCTGATTTTCGACAAAAGAGATAACACCCCCCCATTACGTCATGCTTCAGAAATGTGGAAAATGGTCCGTTTTCAAATGTTTTATTTTTGAACGTCAGTTCACATTTGTAGGTGGATCATCAGTGTTAGAGCTAAAATTAGCATGTTTAAAGTGATTTTCATGCTTCCAGGGGCCCAAAACACAAGATTTATGGAATGGTTAAAAGTGCATGAAAATGGCCAATTTACTCACTCTGAGTTCTCAAAAAGGGTTTCTTCACCCCGGGAAGTTAATTAAATACCATTTGGAGGCATTCAATGTTCGAGCAAAAACGGCTGATTTTCGACAAAAGAGATAACACCCCCCCATTACGTCATGCTTCAGAAATGTGGAAAATGGTCCGTTTTCAAATGTTTTATTTTTGAACGTCAGTTCACATTTGTAGGTGGATCATCAGTGTTAGAGCTAAAATTAGCATGTTTAAAGTGATTTTCATGCTTCCAGGGGCTCGGGAAGTGAAATAAATACCATTTGGAGGCATTTAATGTTCGAGCAAAAACGGCTGATTTTCGACAAAAGAGATAACACCCCCCCATTACGTCATGCTTCAGAAATGTGGAAAATGGTCCGTTTTCAAATGTTTTATTTTTGAACGTCAGTTCACATTTGTAGGTGGATCATCAGTGTTAGAGCTAAAATTAGCATGTTTAAAGTGATTTTCATGCTTCCAGGGGCTCGGGAAGTTAATTAAATACCATTTGGAGGCATTTAATGTTCGAGCAAAAACGGCTGATTTTCGACAAAAGAGATAACACCCCCCATTACGTCATGCTTCAGAAATGTGGAAAATGGTCCGTTTTCAAATGTTTTATTTTTGAACGTCAGTTCACATTTGTAGGTGGATCATCAGTGTTAGAGCTAAAATTAGCATGTTTAAAGTGATTTTCATGCTTCCAGGGGCTCGGGAAGTTAATTAAATACCATTTGGAGGCATTTAATGTTCGAGCTAAAACGGCTGATTTTCGACAAAAGAGATAACACCCCCCCATTACGTCATGCTTCAGAAATGTGGAAAATGGTCCGTTTTCAAATGTTTTATTTTTGAACGTCAGTTCACATTTGTAGGTGGATCATCAGTGTTAGAGCTAAAATTAGCATGTTTAAAGTGATTTTCATGCTTCCAGGGGCTCGGGAAGTTAATTAAATACCATTTGGAGGCATTTAATGTTCGAGCAAAAACGGCTGATTTTCGACAAAAGAGATAACACCCCCCCCATTACGTCATGCTTCAGAAATGTGGAAAATGGTCCGTTTTCAAATGTTTTATTTTTGAACGTCAGTTCACATTTGTAGGTGGATCATCAGTGTTAGAGCTAAAATTAGCATGTTTAAAGTGATTTTCATGCTTCCAGGGGCCCAAAACACAAGATTTATGGAATGGTTAAAAGTGCATGAAAATGGCCAATTTACTCACTCTGAGTTCTCAAAAAGGGTTTCTTCACCCCGGGAAGTTAATTAAATACCATTTGGAGGCATTTAATGTTCGAGCAAAAATGGCTGATTTTCGACAAAAGAGATAACACCCCCCCATTACGTCATGCTTCAGAAATGTGGAAAATGGTCCGTTTTCAAATGTTTTATTTTTGAACGTCAGTTCACATTTGTAGGTGGATCATCAGTGTTAGAGCTAAAATTAGCATGTTTAAAGTGATTTTCATGCTTCCAGGGGCCCAAAACACAAGATTTATGGAATGGTTAAAAGTGCATGAAAATGGCCAATTTACTCACTCTGAGTTCTCAAAAAGGGTTTCTTCACCCCGGGAAGTTAATTAAATACCATTTGGAGGCATTCAATGTTCGAGCAAAAACGGCTGATTTTCGACAAAAGAGATAACACCCCCCCATTACGTCATGCTTCAGAAATGTGGAAAATGGTCCGTTTTCAAATGTTTTATTTTTGAACGTCAGTTCACATTTGTAGGTGGATCATCAGTGTTAGAGCTAAAATTAGCATGTTTAAAGTGATTTTCATGCTTCCAGGGGCTCGGGAAGTGAAATAAATACCATTTGGAGGCATTTAATGTTCGAGCAAAAACGGCTGATTTTCGACAAAAGAGATAACACCCCCCCATTACGTCATGCTTCAGAAATGTGGAAAATGGTCCGTTTTCAAATGTTTTATTTTTGAACGTCAGTTCACATTTGTAGGTGGATCATCAGTGTTAGAGCTAAAATTAGCATGTTTAAAGTGATTTTCATGCTTCCAGGGGCTCGGGAAGTTAATTAAATACCATTTGGAGGCATTTAATGTTCGAGCAAAAACGGCTGATTTTCGACAAAAGAGATAACACCCCCCATTACGTCATGCTTCAGAAATGTGGAAAATGGTCCGTTTTCAAATGTTTTATTTTTGAACGTCAGTTCACATTTGTAGGTGGATCATCAGTGTTAGAGCTAAAATTAGCATGTTTAAAGTGATTTTCATGCTTCCAGGGGCTCGGGAAGTTAATTAAATACCATTTGGAGGCATTTAATGTTCGAGCAAAAACGGCTGATTTTCGACAAAAGAGATAACACCCCCCCATTACGTCATGCTTCAGAAATGTGGAAAATGGTCCGTTTTCAAATGTTTTATTTTTGAACGTCAGTTCACATTTGTAGGTGGATCATCAGTGTTAGAGCTAAAATTAGCATGTTTAAAGTGATTTTCATGCTTCCAGGGGCTCGGGAAGTTAATTAAATACCATTTGGAGGCATTTAATGTTCGAGCAAAAACGGCTGATTTTCGACAAAAGAGATAACACCCCCCCCATTACGTCATGCTTCAGAAATGTGGAAAATGGTCCGTTTTCAAATGTTTTATTTTTGAACGTCAGTTCACATTTGTAGGTGGATCATCAGTGTTAGAGCTAAAATTAGCATGTTTAAAGTGATTTTCATGCTTCCAGGGGCCCAAAACACAAGATTTATGGAATGGTTAAAAGTGCATGAAAATGGCCAATTTACTCACTCTGAGTTCTCAAAAAGGGTTTCTTCACCCCGGGAAGTTAATTAAATACCATTTGGAGGCATTTAATGTTCGAGCAAAAACGGCTGATTTTCGACAAAAGAGATAACACCCCCCCATTACGTCATGCTTCAGAAATGTGGAAAATGGTCCGTTTTCAAATGTTTTATTTTTGAACGTCAGTTCACATTTGTAGGTGGATCATCAGTGTTAGAGCTAAAATTAGCATGTTTAAAGTGATTTTCATGCTTCCAGGGGCTCGGGAAGTGAAATAAATACCATTTGGAGGCATTTAATGTTCGAGCAAAAACGGCTGATTTTCGACAAAAGAGATAACAACCCCCCATTACGTCATGCTTCAGAAATGTGGAAAATGGTCCGTTTTCAAATGTTTTATTTTTGAACGTCAGTTCACATTTGTAGGTGGATCATCAGTGTTAGAGCTAAAATTAGCATGTTTAAAGTGATTTTCATGCTTCCAGGGGCTCGGGAAGTTAATTAAATACCATTTGGAGGCATTTAATGTTCGAGCAAAAACGGCTGATTTTCGACAAAAGAGATAACACCCCCCCATTACGTCATGCTTCAGAAATGTGGAAAATGGTCCGTTTTCAAATGTTTTATTTTTGAACGTCAGTTCACATTTGTAGGTGGATCATCAGTGTTAGAGCTAAAATTAGCATGTTTAAAGTGATTTTCATGCTTCCAGGGGCTCGGGAAGTTAATTAAATACCATTTGGAGGCATTTAATGTTCGAGCAAAAACGGCTGATTTTCGACAAAAGAGATAACACCCCCCCATTACGTCATGCTTCAGAAATGTGGAAAATGGTCCGTTTTCAAATGTTTTATTTTTGAACGTCAGTTCACATTTGTAGGTGGATCATCAGTGTTAGAGCTAAAATTAGCATGTTTAAAGTGATTTTCATGCTTCCAGGGGCTCGGGAAGTTAATTAAATACCATTTGGAGGCATTTAATGTTCGAGCAAAAACGGCTGATTTTCGACAAAAGAGATAACACCCCCCCATTACGTCATGCTTCAGAAATGTGGAAAATGGTCCGTTTTCAAATGTTTTATTTTTGAACGTCAGTTCACATTTGTAGGTGGATCATCAGTGTTAGAGCTAAAATTAGCATGTTTAAAGTGATTTTCATGCTTCCAGGGGCCCAAAACACAAGATTTATGGAATGGTTAAAAGTGCATGAAAATGGCCAATTTACTCACTCTGAGTTCTCAAAAAGGGTTTCTTCACCCCGGGAAGTTAATTAAATACCATTTGGAGGCATTTAATGTTCGAGCAAAAACGGCTGATTTTCGACAAAAGAGATAACACCCCCCCATTACGTTATGCTTCAGAAATGTGGAAAATGGTCCGTTTTCAAATGTTTTATTTTTGAACGTAAGTTCACATTTGTAGGTGGATCATCAGTGTTAGAGCTAAAATTAGCATGTTTAAAGTGATTTTCATGCTTCCAGGGGCTCGGGAAGTTAATTAAATACCATTTGGAGGCATTTAATGTTCGAGCAAAAACGGCTGATTTTCGACAAAAGAGATAACACCCCCCCATTACGTCATGCTTCAGAAATGTGGAAAATGGTCCGTTTTCAAATGTTTTATTTTTGAACGTCAGTTCACATTTGTAGGTGGATCATCAGTGTTAGAGCTAAAATTAGCATGTTTAAAGTGATTTTCATGCTTCCAGGGGCTCGGGAAGTGAAATAAATACCATTTGGAGGCATTTAATGTTCGAGCAAAAACGGCTGATTTTCGAAAAAAGAGATAACACCCCCCCATTACGTCATGCTTCAGAAATGTGGAAAATGGTCCGTTTTCAAATGTTTTATTTTTGAACGTCAGTTCACATTTGTAGGTGGATCATCAGTGTTAGAGCTAAAATTAGCATGTTTAAAGTGATTTTCATGCTTCCAGGGGCTCGGGAAGTTAATTAAATACCATTTGGAGGCATTTAATGTTCGAGCAAAAACGGCTGATTTTCGACAAAAGAGATAACACCCCCCCATTACGTCATGCTTCAGAAATGTGGAAAATGGTCCGTTTTCAAATGTTTTATTTTTGAACGTCAGTTCACATTTGTAGGTGGATCATCAGTGTTAGAGCTAAAATTAGCATGTTTAAAGTGATTTTCATGCTTCCAGGGGCCCAAAACACAAGATTAATGGAATGGTTAAAAGTGCATGAAAATGGCCAATTAACTCACTCTGAGTTCTCAAAAAGGGTTTCTTCACCCCGGGAAGTGAAATAAATACCATTTGGAGGCATTTAATGTTCGAGCAAAAACGGCTGATTTTCGACAAAAGAGATAACACCCCCCCATTACGTCATGCTTCAGAAATGTGGAAAATGGTCCGTTTTCAAATGTTTTATTTTTGAACGTCAGTTCACATTTGTAGGTGGATCATCAGTGTTAGAGCTAAAATTAGCATGTTTAAAGTGATTTTCATGCTTCCAGGGGCCCAAAACACAAGATTTATGGAATGGTTAAAAGTGCATGAAAATGGCCAATTTACTCACTATGAGTTCTTAAAAAGGGTTTCTTCACCCCGGGAAGTTAATTAAATACCATTTGGAGGCATTTAATGTTCGAGCAAAAACGGCTGATTTTCGACAAAAGAGATAACACCCCCCCCATTACGTCATGCTTCAGAAATGTGGAAAATGGTCCGTTTTCAAATGTTTTATTTTTGAACGTCAGTTCACATTTGTAGGTGGATCATCAGTGTTAGAGCTAAAATTAGCATGTTTAAAGTGATTTTCATGCTTCCATCGGCTCGGGAAGTGAAATAAATACCATTTGGAGGCATTTAATGTTCAAGCAAAAACGGCTGATTTTCGACAAAAGAGATAACACCCCCCCATTACGTCATGCTTCAGAAATGTGGAAAATGGTCCGTTTTCAAATGTTTTATTTTTGAACGTCAGTTCACATTTGTAGGTGGATCATCAGTGTTAGAGCTAAAATTAGCATGTTTAAAGTGATTTTCATGCTTCCAGGGGCTCGGGAAGTTAATTAAATACCATTTGGAGGCATTTAATGTTCGAGCAAAAACGGCTGATTTTCGACAAAAGAGATAACACCCCCCATTACGTCATGCTTCAGAAATGTGGAAAATGGTCCGTTTTCAAATGTTTTATTTTTGAACGTCAGTTCACATTTGTAGGTGGATCATCAGTGTTAGAGCTAAAATTAGCATGTTTAAAGTGGTTTTCATGCTTCCAGGGGCTCGGGAAGTTAATTAAATACCATTTGGAGGCATTTAATGTTCGAGCAAAAACGGCTGATTTTCGACAAAAGAGATAACACCCCCCCATTACGTCATGCTTCAGAAATGTGGAAAATGGTCCGTTTTCAAATGTTTTATTTTTGAACGTCAGTTCACATTTGTAGGTGGATCATCAGTGTTAGAGCTAAAATTAGCATGTTTAAAGTGATTTTCATGCTTCCAGGGGCTCGGGAAGTTAATTAAATACCATTTGGAGGCATTTAATGTTCGAGCAAAAACGGCTGATTTTCGACAAAAGAGATAACACCCCCCCATTACGTCATGCTTCAGAAATGTGGAAAATGGTCCGTTTTCAAATGTTTTATTTTTGAACGTCAGTTCACATTTGTAGGTGGATCATCAGTGTTAGAGCTAAAATTAGCATGTTTAAAGTGATTTTCATGCTTCCAGGGGCCCAAAACACAAGATTTATGGAATGGTTAAAAGTGCATGAAAATGGCCAATTTACTCACTCTGAGTTCTCAAAAAGGGTTTCTTCACCCCGGGAAGTTAATTAAATACCATTTGGAGGCATTTAATGTTCGAGCAAAAACGGCTGATTTTCGACAAAAGAGATAACACCCCCCCATTACGTCATGCTTCAGAAATGTGGAAAATGGTCCGTTTTCAAATGTTTTATTTTTGAACGTCAGTTCACATTTGTAGGTGGATCATCAGTGTTAGAGCTAAAATTAGCATGTTTAAAGTGATTTTCATGCTTCCAGGGGCTCGGGAAGTGAAATAAATACCATTTGGAGGCATTTAATGTTCAAGCAAAAACGGCTGATTTTCGACAAAAGAGATAACAACCCCCCATTACGTCATGCTTCAGAAATGTGGAAAATGGTCCGTTTTCAAATGTTTTATTTTTGAACGTCAGTTCACATTTGTAGGTGGATCATCAGTGTTAGAGCTAAAATTAGCATGTTTAAAGTGATTTTCATGCTTCCAGGGGCTCGGGAAGTTAATTAAATACCATTTGGAGGCATTTAATGTTCGAGCAAAAACGGCTGATTTTCGACAAAAGAGATAACACCCCCCCATTACGTCATGCTTCAGAAATGTGGAAAATGGTCCGTTTTCAAATGTTTTATTTTTGAACGTCAGTTCACATTTGTAGGTGGATCATCAGTGTTAGAGCTAAAATTAGCATGTTTAAAGTGATTTTCATGCTTCCAGGGGCTCGGGAAGTTAATTAAATACCATTTGGAGGCATTTAATGTTCGAGCAAAAACGGCTGATTTTCGACAAAAGAGATAACACCCCCCCATTACGTCATGCTTCAGAAATGTGGAAAATGGTCCGTTTTCAAATGTTTTATTTTTGAACGTCAGTTCACATTTGTAGGTGGATCATCAGTGTTAGAGCTAAAATTAGCATGTTTAAAGTGATTTTCATGCTTCCAGGGGCCCAAAACACAAGATTAATGGAATGGTTAAAAGTGCATGAAAATGGCCAATTTACTCACTCTGAGTTCTCAAAAAGGGTTTCTTCACCCCGGGAAGTGAAATAAATACCATTTGGAGGCATTTAATGTTCGAGCAAAAACGGCTGATTTTCGACAAAAGAGATAACACCCCCCCATTACGTCATGCTTCAGAAATGTGGAAAATGGTCCGTTTTCAAATGTTTTATTTTTGAACGTCAGTTCACATTTGTAGGTGGATCATCAGTGTTAGAGCTAAAATGAGCATGTTTAAAGTGATTTTCATGCTTCCAGGGGCTCGGGAAGTTAATTAAATACCATTTGGAGGCATTTAATGTTCGAGCAAAAACGGCTGATTTTCGACAAAAGAGATAACACCCCCCCATTACGTCATGCTTCAGAAATGTGGAAAATGGTCCGTTTTCAAATGTTTTATTTTTGAACGTCAGTTCACATTTGTAGGTGGATCATCAGTGTTAGAGCTAAAATTAGCATGTTTAAAGTGATTTTCATGCTTCCAGGGGCCCAAAACACAAGATTTATGGAATGGTTAAAAGTGCATGAAAATGGCCAATTTACTCACTCTGAGTTCTCAAAAAGGGTTTCTTCACCCCGGGAAGTTAATTAAATACCATTTGGAGGCATTTAATGTTCGAGCAAAAACGGCTGATTTTCGACAAAAGAGATAACACCCCCCCATTACGTTATGCTTCAGAAATGTGGAAAATGGTCCGTTTTCAAATGTTTTATTTTTGAACGTAAGTTCACATTTGTAGGTGGATCATCAGTGTTAGAGCTAAAATTAGCATGTTTAAAGTGATTTTCATGCTTCCAGGGGCTCGGGAAGTTAATTAAATACCATTTGGAGGCATTTAATGTTCGAGCAAAAACGGCTGATTTTCGACAAAAGAGATAACACCCCCCCATTACGTCATGCTTCAGAAATGTGGAAAATGGTCCGTTTTCAAATGTTTTATTTTTGAACGTCAGTTCACATTTGTAGGTGGATCATCAGTGTTAGAGCTAAAATTAGCATGTTTAAAGTGATTTTCATGCTTCCAGGGGCTCGGGAAGTGAAATAAATACCATTTGGAGGCATTTAATGTTCGAGCAAAAACGGCTGATTTTCGAAAAAAGAGATAACACCCCCCCATTACGTCATGCTTCAGAAATGTGGAAAATGGTCCGTTTTCAAATGTTTTATTTTTGAACGTCAGTTCACATTTGTAGGTGGATCATCAGTGTTAGAGCTAAAATTAGCATGTTTAAAGTGATTTTCATGCTTCCAGGGGCTCGGGAAGTTAATTAAATACCATTTGGAGGCATTTAATGTTCGAGCAAAAACGGCTGATTTTCGACAAAAGAGATAACACCCCCCCATTACGTCATGCTTCAGAAATGTGGAAAATGGTCCGTTTTCAAATGTTTTATTTTTGAACGTCAGTTCACATTTGTAGGTGGATCATCAGTGTTAGAGCTAAAATTAGCATGTTTAAAGTGATTTTCATGCTTCCAGGGGCCCAAAACACAAGATTAATGGAATGGTTAAAAATGCATGAAAATGGCCAATTTACTCACTCTGAGTTCTCAAAAAGGGTTTCTTCACCCCGGGAAGTGAAATAAATACCATTTGGAGGCATTTAATGTTCGAGCAAAAACGGCTGATTTTCGACAAAAGAGATAACACCCCCCATTACGTCATGCTTCAGAAATGTGGAAAATGGTCCGTTTTCAAATGTTTTATTTTTGAACGTCAGTTCACATTTGTAGGTGGATCATCAGTGTTAGAGCTAAAATTAGCATGTTTAAAGTGATTTTCATGCTTCCAGGGGCCCAAAACACAAGATTTATGGAATGGTTAAAAGTGCATGAAAATGGCGAATTTACTCACTATGAGTTCTTAAAAAGGGTTTCTTCACCCCGGGAAGTTAATTAAATACCATTTGGAGGCATTTAATGTTCGAGCAAAAACGGCTGATTTTCGACAAAAGAGATAACACCCCCCCCATTACGTCATGCTTCAGAAATGTGGAAAATGGTCCGTTTTCAAATGTTTTATTTTTGAACGTCAGTTCACATTTGTAGGTGGATCATCAGTGTTAGAGCTAAAATTAGCATGTTTAAAGTGATTTTCATGCTTCCATCGGCTCGGGAAGTGAAATAAATACCATTTGGAGGCATTTAATGTTCAAGCAAAAACGGCTGATTTTCGACAAAAGAGATAACACCCCCCCATTACGTCATGCTTCAGAAATGTGGAAAATGGTCCGTTTTCAAATGTTTTATTTTTGAACGTCAGTTCACATTTGTAGGTGGATCATCAGTGTTAGAGCTAAAATTAGCATGTTTAAAGTGATTTTCATGCTTCCAGGGGCTCGGGAAGTTAATTAAATACCATTTGGAGGCATTTAATGTTCGAGCAAAAACGGCTGATTTTCGACAAAAGAGATAACACCCCCCCATTACGTCATGCTTCAGAAATGTGGAAAATGGTCCGTTTTCAAATGTTTTATTTTTGAACGTCAGTTCACATTTGTAGGTGGATCATCAGTGTTAGAGCTAAAATTAGCATGTTTAAAGTGATTTTCATGCTTCCAGGGGCCCAAAACACAAGATTTATGGAATGGTTAAAAGTGCATGAAAATGGCCAATTTACTCACTCTGAGTTCTCAAAAAGGGTTTCTTCACCCCGGGAAGTTAATTAAATACCATTTGGAGGCATTTAATGTTCGAGCAAAAACGGCTGATTTTCGACAAAAGAGATAACACCCCCCCATTACGTCATGCTTCAGAAATGTGGAAAATGGTCCGTTTTCAAATGTTTTATTTTTGAACGTCAGTTCACATTTGTAGGTGGATCATCAGTGTTAGAGCTAAAATTAGCATGTTTAAAGTGATTTTCATGCTTCCAGGGGCTCGGGAAGTGAAATAAATACCATTTGGAGGCATTTAATGTTCAAGCAAAAACGGCTGATTTTCGACAAAAGAGATAACAACCCCCCATTACGTCATGCTTCAGAAATGTGGAAAATGGTCCGTTTTCAAATGTTTTATTTTTGAACGTCAGTTCACATTTGTAGGTGGATCATCAGTGTTAGAGCTAAAATTAGCATGTTTAAAGTGATTTTCATGCTTCCAGGGGCTCGGGAAGTTAATTAAATACCATTTGGAGGCATTTAATGTTCGAGCAAAAACGGCTGATTTTCGACAAAAGAGATAACACCCCCCCATTACGTCATGCTTCAGAAATGTGGAAAATGGTCCGTTTTCAAATGTTTTATTTTTGAACGTCAGTTCACATTTGTAGGTGGATCATCAGTGTTAGAGCTAAAATTAGCATGTTTAAAGTGATTTTCATGCTTCCAGGGGCTCGGGAAGTTAATTAAATACCATTTGGAGGCATTTAATGTTCGAGCAAAAACGGCTGATTTTCGACAAAAGAGATAACACCCCCCCATTACGTCATGCTTCAGAAATGTGGAAAATGGTCCGTTTTCAAATGTTTTATTTTTGAACGTCAGTTCACATTTGTAGGTGGATCATCAGTGTTAGAGCTAAAATTAGCATGTTTAAAGTGATTTTCATGCTTCCAGGGGCCCAAAACACAAGATTAATGGAATGGTTAAAAGTGCATGAAAATGGCCAATTTACTCACTCTGAGTTCTCAAAAAGGGTTTCTTCACCCCGGGAAGTGAAATAAATACCATTTGGAGGCATTTAATGTTCGAGCAAAAACGGCTGATTTTCGACAAAAGAGATAACACCCCCCCATTACGTCATGCTTCAGAAATGTGGAAAATGGTCCGTTTTCAAATGTTTTATTTTTGAACGTCAGTTCACATTTGTAGGTGGATCATCAGTGTTAGAGCTAAAATGAGCATGTTTAAAGTGATTTTCATGCTTCCAGGGGCTCGGGAAGTTAATTAAATACCATTTGGAGGCATTTAATGTTCGAGCAAAAACGGCTGATTTTCGACAAAAGAGATAACACCCCCCCATTACGTCATGCTTCAGAAATGTGGAAAATGGTCCGTTTTCAAATGTTTTATTTTTGAACGTCAGTTCACATTTGTAGGTGGATCATCAGTGTTAGAGCTAAAATTAGCATGTTTAAAGTGATTTTCATGCTTCCAGGGGCCCAAAACACAAGATTTATGGAATGGTTAAAAGTGCATGAAAATGGCCAATTTACTCACTCTGAGTTCTCAAAAAGGGTTTCTTCACCCCGGGAAGTTAATTAAATACCATTTGGAGGCATTTAATGTTCGAGCAAAAACGGCTGATTTTCGACAAAAGAGATAACACCCCCCCATTACGTTATGCTTCAGAAATGTGGAAAATGGTCCGTTTTCAAATGTTTTATTTTTGAACGTAAGTTCACATTTGTAGGTGGATCATCAGTGTTAGAGCTAAAATTAGCATGTTTAAAGTGATTTTCATGCTTCCAGGGGCTCGGGAAGTTAATTAAATACCATTTGGAGGCATTTAATGTTCGAGCAAAAACGGCTGATTTTCGACAAAAGAGATAACACCCCCCCATTACGTCATGCTTCAGAAATGTGGAAAATGGTCCGTTTTCAAATGTTTTATTTTTGAACGTCAGTTCACATTTGTAGGTGGATCATCAGTGTTAGAGCTAAAATTAGCATGTTTAAAGTGATTTTCATGCTTCCAGGGGCTCGGGAAGTGAAATAAATACCATTTGGAGGCATTTAATGTTCGAGCAAAAACGGCTGATTTTCGAAAAAAGAGATAACACCCCCCCATTACGTCATGCTTCAGAAATGTGGAAAATGGTCCGTTTTCAAATGTTTTATTTTTGAACGTCAGTTCACATTTGTAGGTGGATCATCAGTGTTAGAGCTAAAATTAGCATGTTTAAAGTGATTTTCATGCTTCCAGGGGCTCGGGAAGTTAATTAAATACCATTTGGAGGCATTTAATGTTCGAGCAAAAACGGCTGATTTTCGACAAAAGAGATAACACCCCCCCATTACGTCATGCTTCAGAAATGTGGAAAATGGTCCGTTTTCAAATGTTTTATTTTTGAACGTCAGTTCACATTTGTAGGTGGATCATCAGTGTTAGAGCTAAAATTAGCATGTTTAAAGTGATTTTCATGCTTCCAGGGGCCCAAAACACAAGATTAATGGAATGGTTAAAAGTGCATGAAAATGGCCAATTTACTCACTCTGAGTTCTCAAAAAGGGTTTCTTCACCCCGGGAAGTGAAATAAATACCATTTGGAGGCATTTAATGTTCGAGCAAAAACGGCTGATTTTCGACAAAAGAGATAACACCCCCCATTACGTCATGCTTCAGAAATGTGGAAAATGGTCCGTTTTCAAATGTTTTATTTTTGAACGTCAGTTCACATTTGTAGGTGGATCATCAGTGTTAGAGCTAAAATTAGCATGTTTAAAGTGATTTTCATGCTTCCAGGGGCCCAAAACACAAGATTTATGGAATGGTTAAAAGTGCATGAAAATGGCGAATTTACTCACTATGAGTTCTTAAAAAGGGTTTCTTCACCCCGGGAAGTTAATTAAATACCATTTGGAGGCATTTAATGTTCGAGCAAAAACGGCTGATTTTCGACAAAAGAGATAACACCCCCCCCATTACGTCATGCTTCAGAAATGTGGAAAATGGTCCGTTTTCAAATGTTTTATTTTTGAACGTCAGTTCACATTTGTAGGTGGATCATCAGTGTTAGAGCTAAAATTAGCATGTTTAAAGTGATTTTCATGCTTCCATCGGCTCGGGAAGTGAAATAAATACCATTTGGAGGCATTTAATGTTCAAGCAAAAACGGCTGATTTTCGACAAAAGAGATAACACCCCCCCATTACGTCATGCTTCAGAAATGTGGAAAATGGTCCGTTTTCAAATGTTTTATTTTTGAACGTCAGTTCACATTTGTAGGTGGATCATCAGTGTTAGAGCTAAAATTAGCATGTTTAAAGTGATTTTCATGCTTCCAGGGGCTCGGGAAGTTAATTAAATACCATTTGGAGGCATTTAATGTTCGAGCAAAAACGGCTGATTTTCGACAAAAGAGATAACACCCCCCCATTACGTCATGCTTCAGAAATGTGGAAAATGGTCCGTTTTCAAATGTTTTATTTTTGAACGTCAGTTCACATTTGTAGGTGGATCATCAGTGTTAGAGCTAAAATTAGCATGTTTAAAGTGATTTTCATGCTTCCAGGGGCCCAAAACACAAGATTTATGGAATGGTTAAAAGTGCATGAAAATGGCCAATTTACTCACTCTGAGTTCTCAAAAAGGGTTTCTTCACCCCGGGAAGTTAATTAAATACCATTTGGAGGCATTTAATGTTCGAGCAAAAACGGCTGATTTTCGACAAAAGAGATAACACCCCCCCATTACGTCATGCTTCAGAAATGTGGAAAATGGTCCGTTTTCAAATGTTTTATTTTTGAACGTCAGTTCACATTTGTAGGTGGATCATCAGTGTTAGAGCTAAAATTAGCATGTTTAAAGTGATTTTCATGCTTCCAGGGGCTCGGGAAGTGAAATAAATACCATTTGGAGGCATTTAATGTTCAAGCAAAAACGGCTGATTTTCGACAAAAGAGATAACAACCCCCCATTACGTCATGCTTCAGAAATGTGGAAAATGGTCCGTTTTCAAATGTTTTATTTTTGAACGTCAGTTCACATTTGTAGGTGGATCATCAGTGTTAGAGCTAAAATTAGCATGTTTAAAGTGATTTTCATGCTTCCAGGGGCTCGGGAAGTTAATTAAATACCATTTGGAGGCATTTAATGTTCGAGCAAAAACGGCTGATTTTCGACAAAAGAGATAACACCCCCCCATTACGTCATGCTTCAGAAATGTGGAAAATGGTCCGTTTTCAAATGTTTTATTTTTGAACGTCAGTTCACATTTGTAGGTGGATCATCAGTGTTAGAGCTAAAATTAGCATGTTTAAAGTGATTTTCATGCTTCCAGGGGCTCGGGAAGTTAATTAAATACCATTTGGAGGCATTTAATGTTCGAGCAAAAACGGCTGATTTTCGACAAAAGAGATAACACCCCCCCATTACGTCATGCTTCAGAAATGTGGAAAATGGTCCGTTTTCAAATGTTTTATTTTTGAACGTCAGTTCACATTTGTAGGTGGATCATCAGTGTTAGAGCTAAAATTAGCATGTTTAAAGTGATTTTCATGCTTCCAGGGGCCCAAAACACAAGATTAATGGAATGGTTAAAAGTGCATGAAAATGGCCAATTTACTCACTCTGAGTTCTCAAAAAGGGTTTCTTCACCCCGGGAAGTGAAATAAATACCATTTGGAGGCATTTAATGTTCGAGCAAAAACGGCTGATTTTCGACAAAAGAGATAATACCCCCCCATTACGTCATGCTTCAGAAATGTGGAAAATGGTCCGTTTTCAAATGTTTTATTTTTGAACGTCAGTTCACATTTGTAGGTGGATCATCAGTGTTAGAGCTAAAATGAGCATGTTTAAAGTGATTTTCATGCTTCCAGGGGCTCGGGAAGTTAATTAAATACCATTTGGAGGCATTTAATGTTCGAGCAAAAACGGCTGATTTTCGACAAAAGAGATAACACCCCCCCATTACGTCATGCTTCAGAAATGTGGAAAATGGTCCGTTTTCAAATGTTTTATTTTTGAACGTCAGTTCACATTTGTAGGTGGATCATCAGTGTTAGAGCTAAAATTAGCATGTTTAAAGTGATTTTCATGCTTCCAGGGGCCCAAAACACAAGATTTATGGAATGGTTAAAAGTGCATGAAAATGGCCAATTTACTCACTCTGAGTTCTCAAAAAGGGTTTCTTCACCCCGGGAAGTTAATTAAATACCATTTGGAGGCATTTAATGTTCGAGCAAAAACGGCTGATTTTCGACAAAAGAGATAACACCCCCCCATTACGTCATGCTTCAGAAATGTGGAAAATGGTCCGTTTTCAAATGTTTTATTTTTGAACGTCAGTTCACATTTGTAGGTGGATCATCAGTGTTAGAGCTAAAATTAGCATGTTTAAAGTGATTTTCATGCTTCCAGGGGCTCGGGAAGTTAATTAAATACCATTTGGAGGCATTTAATGTTCGAGCAAAAACGGCTGATTTTCGACAAAAGAGATAACACCCCCCCATTACGTCATGCTTCAGAAATGTGGAAAATGGTCCGTTTTCAAATGTTTTATTTTTGAACGTCAGTTCACATTTGTAGGTGGATCATCAGTGTTAGAGCTAAAATTAGCATGTTTAAAGTGATTTTCATGCTTCCAGGGGCTCGGGAAGTTAATTAAATACCATTTGGAGGCATTTAATGTTCGAGCAAAAACGGCTGATTTTCGACAAAAGAGATAACACCCCCCCATTACGTCATGCTTCAGAAATGTGGAAAATGGTCCGTTTTCAAATGTTTTATTTTTGAACGTCAGTTCACATTTGTAGGTGGATCATCAGTGTTAGAGCTAAAATTAGCATGTTTAAAGTGATTTTCATGCTTCCAGGGGCCCAAAACACAAGATTTATGGAATGGTTAAAAGTGCATGAAAATGGCCAATTTACTCACTATGAGTTCTCAAAAAGGGTTTCTTCACCCCGGGAAGTTAATTAAATACCATTTGGAGGCATTTAATGTTCGAGCAAAAACGGCTGATTTTCGACAAAAGAGATAACACCCCCCCATTACGTCATGCTTCAGAAATGTGGAAAATGGTCCGTTTTCAAATGTTTTATTTTTGAACGTCAGTTCACATTTGTAGGTGGATCATCAGTGTTAGAGCTAAAATTAGCATGTTTAAAGTGATTTTCATGCTTCCATCGGCTCGGGAAGTGAAATAAATACCATTTGGAGGCATTTAATGTTCGAGCAAAAACGGCTGATTTTCGACAAAAGAGATAACACCCCCCATTACGTCATGCTTCAGAAATGTGGAAAATGGTCCGTTTTCAAATGTTTTATTTTTGAACGTCAGTTCACATTTGTAGGTGGATCATCAGTGTTAGAGCTAAAATTAGCATGTTTAAAGTGATTTTCATGCTTCCAGGGGCCCAAAACACAAGATTTATGGAATGGTTAAAAGTGCATGAAAATGGCCAATTTACTCACTCTGAGTTCTCAAAAAGGGTTTCTTCACCCCAGGAAGTTAATTAAATACCATTTGGAGGCATTTAATGTTCGAGCAAAAATGGCTGATTTTCGACAAAAGAGATAACACCCCCCCATTACGTCATGCTTCAGAAATGTGGAAAATGGTCCGTTTTCAAATGTTTTATTTTTGAACGTCAGTTCACATTTGTAGGTGGATCATCAGTGTTAGAGCTAAAATTAGCATGTTTAAAGTGATTTTCATGCTTCCAGGGGCCCAAAACACAAGATTTATGGAATGGTTAAAAGTGCATGAAAATGGCCAATTTACTCACTCTGAGTTCTCAAAAAGGGTTTCTTCACCCCGGGAAGTTAATTAAATACCATTTGGAGGCATTCAATGTTCGAGCAAAAACGGCTGATTTTCGACAAAAGAGATAACACCCCCCCATTACGTCATGCTTCAGAAATGTGGAAAATGGTCCGTTTTCAAATGTTTTATTTTTGAACGTCAGTTCACATTTGTAGGTGGATCATCAGTGTTAGAGCTAAAATTAGCATGTTTAAAGTGATTTTCATGCTTCCAGGGGCCCGGGAAGTGAAATAAATACCATTTGGAGGCATTTAATGTTCGAGCAAAAACGGCTGATTTTCGACAAAAGAGATAACACCCCCCCATTACGTCATGCTTCAGAAATGTGGAAAATGGTCCGTTTTCAAATGTTTTATTTTTGAACGTCAGTTCACATTTGTAGGTGGATCATCAGTGTTAGAGCTAAAATTAGCATGTTTAAAGTGATTTTCATGCCTCCAGGGGCTCGGGAAGTTAATTAAATACCATTTGGAGGCATTTAATGTTCGAGCAAAAACGGCTGATTTTCGACAAAAGAGATAACACCCCCCATTACGTCATGCTTCAGAAATGTGGAAAATGGTCCGTTTTCAAATGTTTTATTTTTGAACGTCAGTTCACATTTGTAGGTGGATCATCAGTGTTAGAGCTAAAATTAGCATGTTTAAAGTGATTTTCATGCTTCCAGGGGCTCGGGAAGTTAATTAAATACCATTTGGAGGCATTTAATGTTCGAGAAAAAACGGCTGATTTTCGACAAAAGAGATAACACCCCCCCATTACGTCATGCTTCAGAAATGTGGAAAATGGTCCGTTTTCAAATGTTTTATTTTTGAACGTCAGTTCACATTTGTAGGTGGATCATCAGTGTTAGAGCTAAAATTAGCATGTTTAAAGTGATTTTCATGCTTCCAGGGGCTCGGGAAGTTAATTAAATACCATTTGGAGGCATTTAATGTTCGAGCAAAAACGGCTGATTTTCGACAAAAGAGATAACACCCCCCCATTACGTCATGCTTCAGAAATGTGGAAAATGGTCCGTTTTCAAATGTTTTATTTTTGAACGTCAGTTCACATTTGTAGGTGGATCATCAGTGTTAGAGCTAAAATTAGCATGTTTAAAGTGATTTTCATGCTTCCAGGGGCCCAAAACACAAGATTTATGGAATGGTTAAAAGTGCATGAAAATGGCCAATTTACTCACTCTGAGTTCTCAAAAAGGGTTTCTTCACCCCGGGAAGTTAATTAAATACCATTTGGAGGCATTTAATGTTCGAGCAAAAACGGCTGATTTTCGACAAAAGAGATAACACCCCCCCATTACGTCATGCTTCAGAAATGTGGAAAATGGTCCGTTTTCAAATGTTTTATTTTTGAACGTCAGTTCACATTTGTAGGTGGATCATCAGTGTTAGAGCTAAAATTAGCATGTTTAAAGTGATTTTCATGCTTCCATCGGCTCGGGAAGTTAATTAAATACCATTTGGAGGCATTTAATGTTCGAGCAAAAACGGCTGATTTTCGACAAAAGAGATAACACCCCCCCATTACGTCATGCTTCAGAAATGTGGAAAATGGTCCGTTTTCAAATGCTTTATTTTTGAACGTCAGTTCACATTTGTAGGTGGATCATCAGTGTTAGAGCTAAAATTAGCATGTTTAAAGTGATTTTCATGCTTCCAGGGGCTCGGGAAGTTAATTAAATACAATTTGGAGGCATTTAATGTTCGAGCAAAAACGGCTGATTTTCGACAAAAGAGATAACACCCCCCCATTACGTCATGCTTCAGAAATGTGGAAAATGGTCCGTTTTCAAATGTTTTATTTTTGAACGTCAGTTCACATTTGTAGGTGGATCATCAGTGTTAGAGCTAAAATTAGCATGTTTAAAGTGATTTTCATGCTTCCAGGGGCTCGGGAAGTTAATTAAATACCATTTGGAGGCATTTAATGTTCGAGCAAAAACGGCTGATTTTCGACAAAAGAGATAACACCCCCCCCAGTACGTCATGCTTCAGAAATGTGGAAAATGGTCCGTTTTCAAATGTTTTATTTTTGAACGTCAGTTCACATTTGTAGGTGGATCATCAGTGTTAGAGCTAAAATTAGCATGTTTAAAGTGATTTTCATGCTTCCAGGGGCCCAAAACACAAGATTTATGGAATGGTTAAAAGTGCATGAAAATGGCCAATTTACTCACTCTGAGTTCTCAAAAAGGGTTTCTTCACCCCGGGAAGTTAATTAAATACCATTTGGAGGCATTTAATGTTCGAGCAAAAACGGCTGATTTTCGACAAAAGAGATAACACCCCCCCATTACGTCATGCTTCAGAAATGTGGAAAATGGTCCGTTTTCAAATGTTTTATTTTTGAACGTCAGTTCACATTTGTAGGTGGATCATCAGTGTTAGAGCTAAAATTAGCATGTTTAAAGTGATTTTCATGCTTCCAGGGGCTCGGGAAGTGAAATAAATACCATTTGGAGGCATTTAATGTTCGAGCAAAAACGGCTGATTTTCGAAAAAAGAGATAACACCCCCCCATTACGTCATGCTTCAGAAATGTGGAAAATGGTCCGTTTTCAAATGTTTTATTTTTGAAAGTCAGTTCACATTTGTAGGTGGATCATCAGTGTTAGAGCTAAAATTAGCATGTTTAAAGTGATTTTCATGCTTCCAGGGGCTCGGGAAGTTAATTAAATACCATTTGGAGGCATTTAATGTTCGAGCAAAAACGGCTGATTTTCGACAAAAGAGATAACACCCCCCCATTACGTCATGCTTCAGAAATGTGGAAAATGGTCCGTTTTCAAATGTTTTATTTTTGAACGTCAGTTCACATTTGTAGGTGGATCATCAGTGTTAGAGCTAAAATTAGCATGTTTAAAGTGATTTTCATGCTTCCAGGGGCCCAAAACACAAGATTAATGGAATGGTTAAAAGTGCATGAAAATGGCCAATTTACTCACTCTGAGTTCTCAAAAAGGGTTTCTTCACCCCGGGAAGTGAAATAAATACCATTTGGAGGCATTTAATGTTCGAGCAAAAACGGCTGATTTTCGACAAAAGAGATAACACCCCCCCATTACGTCATGCTTCAGAAATGTGGAAAATGGTCCGTTTTCAAATGTTTTATTTTTGAACGTCAGTTCACATTTGTAGGTGGATCATCAGTGTTAGAGCTAAAATTAGCATGTTTAAAGTGATTTTCATGCTTCCAGGGGCCCAAAACACAAGATTTATGGAATGGTTAAAAGTGCATGAAAATGGCCAATTTACTCACTATGAGTTCTTAAAAAGGGTTTCTTCACCCCGGGAAGTTAATTAAATACCATTTGGAGGCATTTAATGTTCGAGCAAAAACGGCTGATTTTCGACAAAAGAGATAACACCCCCCCCATAACGTCATGCTTCAGAAATGTGGAAAATGGTCCGTTTTCAAATGTTTTATTTTTGAACGTCAGTTCACATTTGTAGGTGGATCATCAGTGTTAGAGCTAAAATTAGCATGTTTAAAGTGATTTTCATGCTTCCATCGGCTCGGGAAGTGAAATAAATACCATTTGGAGGCATTTAATGTTCGAGCAAAAACGGCTGATTTTCGACAAAAGAGATAACACCCCCCCATTACGTCATGCTTCAGAAATGTGGAAAATGGTCCGTTTTCAAATGTTTTATTTTTGAACGTCAGTTCACATTTGTAGGTGGATCATCAGTGTTAGAGCTAAAATTAGCATGTTTAAAGTGATTTTCATGCTTCCAGGGGCTCGGGAAGTTAATTAAATACCATTTGGAGGCATTTAATGTTCGAGCAAAAACGGCTGATTTTCGACAAAAGAGATAACACCCCCCATTACGTCATGCTTCAGAAATGTGGAAAATGGTCCGTTTTCAAATGTTTTATTTTTGAACGTCAGTTCACATTTGTAGGTGGATCATCAGTGTTAGAGCTAAAATTAGCATGTTTAAAGTGATTTTCAATGCTTCCAGGGGCTCGGGAAGTTAATTAAATACCATTTGGAGGCATTTAATGTTCGAGCAAAAACGGCTGATTTTCGACAAAAGAGATAACACCCCCCCATTACGTCATGCTTCAGAAATGTGGAAAATGGTCCGTTTTCAAATGTTTTATTTTTGAACGTCAGTTCACATTTGTAGGTGGATCATCAGTGTTAGAGCTAAAATTAGCATGTTTAAAGTGATTTTCATGCTTCCAGGGGCTCGGGAAGTTAATTAAATACCATTTGGAGGCATTTAATGTTCGAGCAAAAACGGCTGATTTTCGACAAAAGAGATAACACCCCCCCATTACGTCATGCTTCAGAAATGTGGAAAATGGTCCGTTTTCAAATGTTTTATTTTTGAACGTCAGTTCACATTTGTAGGTGGATCATTAGTGTTAGAGCTAAAATTAGCATGTTTAAAGTGATTTTCATGCTTCCAGGGGCCCAAAACACAAGATTTATGGAATGGTTAAAAGTGCATGAAAATGGCCAATTTACTCACTCTGAGTTCTCAAAAAGGGTTTCTTCACCCCGGGAAGTTAATTAAATACCATTTGGAGGCATTTAATGTTCGAGCAAAAACGGCTGATTTTCGACAAAAGAGATAACACCCCCCCATTACGTCATGCTTCAGAAATGTGGAAAATGGTCCGTTTTCAAATGTTTTATTTTTGAACGTCAGTTCACATTTGTAGGTGGATCATCAGTGTTAGAGCTAAAATTAGCATGTTTAAAGTGATTTTCATGCTTCCAGGGGCTCGGGAAGTGAAATAAATACCATTTGGAGGCATTTAATGTTCGAGCAAAAACGGCTGATTTTCGAAAAAAGAGATAACACCCCCCCATTACGTCATGCTTCAGAAATGTGGAAAATGGTCCGTTTTCAAATGTTTTATTTTTGAACGTCAGTTCACATTTGTAGGTGGATCATCAGTGTTAGAGCTAAAATTAGCATGTTTAAAGTGATTTTCATGCTTCCAGGGGCTCGGGAAGTTAATTAAATACCATTTGGAGGCATTTAATGTTCGAGCAAAAACGGCTGATTTTCGACAAAAGAGATAACACCCCCCATTACGTCATGCTTCAGAAATGTGGAAAATGGTCCGTTTTCAAATGTTTTATTTTTGAACGTCAGTTCACATTTGTAGGTGGATCATCAGTGTTAGAGCTAAAATTAGCATGTTTAAAGTGATTTTCATGCTTCCAGGGGCTCGGGAAGTTAATTAAATACCATTTGGAGGCATTTAATGTTCGAGCAAAAACGGCTGATTTTCGACAAAAGAGATAACACCCCCCATTACGTCATGCTTCAGAAATGTGGAAAATGGTCCGTTTTCAAATGTTTTATTTTTGAACGTCAGTTCACATTTGTAGGTGGATCATCAGTGTTAGAGCTAAAATTAGCATGTTTAAAGTGATTTTCATGCTTCCAGGGGCTCGGGAAGTGAAATAAATACCATTTGGAGGCATTTAATGTTCGAGCAAAAACGGCTGATTTTCGACAAAAGAGATAACAACCCCCCATTACGTCATGCTTCAGAAATGTGGAAAATGGTCCGTTTTCAAATGTTTTATTTTTGAACGTCAGTTACCATTTGTAGGTGGATCATCAGTGTTAGAGCTAAAATTAGCATGTTTAAAGTGATTTTCATGCTTCCAGGGGCTCGGGAAGTTAATTAAATACCATTTGGAGGCATTTAATGTTCGAGCAAAAACGGCTGATTTTCGACAAAAGAGATAACACCCCCCCATTACGTCATGCTTCAGAAATGTGGAAAATGGTCCGTTTTCAAATGTTTTATTTTTGAACGTCAGTTCACATTTGTAGGTGGATCATCAGTGTTAGAGCTAAAATTAGCATGTTTAAAGTGATTTTCATGCTTCCAGGGGCTCGGGAAGTTAATTAAATACCATTTGGAGGCATTTAATGTTCGAGCAAAAACGGCTGATTTTCGACAAAAGAGATAACACCCCCCCATTACGTCATGCTTCAGAAATGTGGAAAATGGTCCGTTTTCAAATGTTTTATTTTTGAACGTCAGTTCACATTTGTAGGTGGATCATCAGTGTTAGAGCTAAAATTAGCATGTTTAAAGTGATTTTCATGCTTCCAGGGGCTCGGGAAGTTAATTAAATACCATTTGGAGGCATTTAATGTTCGAGCAAAAACGGCTGATTTTTGACAAAAGAGATAACACCCCCCCATTACGTCATGCTTCAGAAATGTGGAAAATGGTCCGTTTTCAAATGTTTTATTTTTGAACGTCAGTTCACATTTGTAGGTGGATCATCAGTGTTAGAGCTAAAATTAGCATGTTTAAAGTGATTTTCATGCTTCCAGGGGCCCAAAACACAAGATTTATGGAATGGTTAAAAGTGCATGAAAATGGCCAATTTACTCGCTCTGAGTTCTCAAAAAGGGTTTCTTCACCCCGGGAAGTTAATTAAATACCATTTGGAGGCATTTAATGTTCGAGCAAAAACGGCTGATTTTCGACAAAAGAGATAACACCCCCCCATTACGTCATGCTTCAGAAATGTGGAAAATGGTCCGTTTTCAAATGTTTTATTTTTGAACGTCAGTTCACATTTGTAGGTGGATCATCAGTGTTAGAGCTAAAATTAGCATGTTTAAAGTGATTTTCATGCTTCCAGGGGCTCGGGAAGTTAATTAAATACCATTTGGAGGCATTTAATGTTCGAGCAAAAACGGCTGATTTTCGACAAAAGAGATAACACCCCCCCATTACGTCATGCTTCAGAAATTTGGAAAATGGTCCGTTTTCAAATGTTTTATTTTTGAACGTCAGTTCACATTTGTAGGTGGATCATCAGTGTTAGAGCTAAAATTAGCATGTTTAAAGTGATTTTCATGCTTCCAGGGGCTCGGGAAGTGAAATAAATACCATTTGGAGGCATTTAATGTTCGAGCAAAAACGGCTGATTTTCGAAAAAAGAGATAACACCCCCCCATTACGTCATGCTTCAGAAATGTGGAAAATGGTCCGTTTTCAAATGTTTTATTTTTGAACGTCAGTTCACATTTGTAGGTGGATCATCAGTGTTAGAGCTAAAATTAGCATGTTTAAAGTGATTTTCATGCTTCCAGGGGCTCGGGAAGTTAATTAAATACCATTTGGAGGCATTTAATGTTCGAGCAAAAACGGCTGATTTTCGACAAAAGAGATAACACCCCCCCATTACGTCATGCTTCAGAAATGTGGAAAATGGTCCGTTTTCAAATGTTTTATTTTTGAACGTCAGTTCACATTTGTAGGTGGATCATCAGTGTTAGAGCTAAAATTAGCATGTTTAAAGTGATTTTCATGCTTCCAGGGGCCCAAAACACAAGATTAATGGAATGGTTAAAAGTGCATGAAAATGGCCAATTTACTCACTCTGAGTTCTCAGAAAGGGTTTCTTCACCCCGGGAAGTGAAATAAATACCATTTGGAGGCATTTAATGTTCGAGCAAAAACGGCTGATTTTCGACAAAAGAGATAACACCCCCCCATTACGTCATGCTTCAGAAATGTGGAAAATGGTCCGTTTTCAAATGTTTTATTTTTGAACGTCAGTTCACATTTGTAGGTGGATCATCAGTGTTAGAGCTAAAATTAGCATGTTTAAAGTGATTTTCATGCTTCCAGGGGCCCAAAACACAAGATTTATGGAATGGTTAAAAGTGCATGAAAATGGCCAATTTACTCACTCTGAGTTCTCAAAAAGGGTTTCTTCACCCCGGGAAGTTAATTAAATACCATTTGGAGGCATTTAATGTTCGAGCAAAAATGGCTGATTTTCGACAAAAGAGATAACACCCCCCCATTACGTCATGCTTCAGAAATGTGGAAAATGGTCCGTTTTCAAATGTTTTATTTTTGAACGTCAGTTCACATTTGTAGGTGGATCATCAGTGTTAGAGCTAAAATTAGCATGTTTAAAGTGATTTTCATGCTTCCAGGGGCTCGGGAAGTTAATTAAATACCATTTGGAGGCATTTAATGTTCGAGCAAAAACGGCTGATTTTCGACAAAAGAGATAACACCCCCCCATTACGTCATGCTTCAGAAATGTGGAAAATGGTCCGTTTTCAAATGTTTTATTTTTGAACGTCAGTTCATATTTGTAGGTGGATCATCAGTGTTAGAGCTAAAATTAGCATGTTTAAAGTGATTTTCATGCTTCCAGGGGCCCAAAACACAAGATTAATGGAATGGTTAAAAGTGCATGAAAATGGCCAATTTACTCACTCTGAGTTCTCAAAAAGGGTTTCTTCACCCCGGGAAGTGAAATAAATACCATTTGGAGGCATTTAATGTTCGAGCAAAAACGGCTGATTTTCGACAAAAGAGATAACACCCCCCATTACGTCATGCTTCAGAAATGTGGAAAATGGTCCGTTTTCAAATGTTTTATTTTTGAACGTCAGTTCACATTTGTAGGTGGATCATCAGTGTTAGAGCTAAAATTAGCATGTTTAAAGTGATTTTCATGCTTCCAGGGGCCCAAAACACAAGATTTATGGAATGGTTAAAAGTGCATGAAAATGGCCAATTTACTCACTCTGAGTTCTCAAAAAGGGTTTCTTCACCCCGGGAAGTTAATTAAATACCATTTGGAGGCATTTAATGTTCGAGCAAAAACGGCTGATTTTCGACAAAAGAGATAACACCCCCCCATTACGTCATGCTTCAGAAATGTGGAAAATGGTCCGTTTTCAAATGTTTTATTTTTGAACGTCAGTTCACATTTGTAGGTGGATCATCAGTGTTAGAGCTAAAATTAGCATGTTTAAAGTGATTTTCATGCTTCCAGGGGCTCGGGAAGTTAATTAAATACCATTTGGAGGCATTTAATGTTCGAGCAAAAACGGCTGATTTTCGACAAAAGAGATAACACCCCCCCATTACGTCATGCTTCAGAAATGTGGAAAATGGTCCGTTTTCAAATGTTTTATTTTTGAACGTCAGTTCACATTTGTAGGTGGATCATCAGTGTTAGAGCTAAAATTAGCATGTTTAAAGTGATTTTCATGCTTCCAGGGGCCCAAAACACAAGATTAATGGAATGGTTAAAAGTGCATGAAAATGGCCAATTTACTCACTCTGAGTTCTCAAAAAGGGTTTCTTCACCCCGGGAAGTGAAATAAATACCATTTGGAGGCATTTAATGTTCGAGCAAAAACGGCTGATTTTCGACAAAAGAGATAACACCCCCCCATTACGTCATGCTTCAGAAATGTGGAAAATGGTCCGTTTTCAAATGTTTTATTTTTGAACGTCAGTTCACATTTGTAGGTGGATCATCAGTGTTAGAGCTAAAATTAGCATGTTTAAAGTGATTTTCATGCTTCCAGGGGCTCGGGAAGTTAATTAAATACCATTTGGAGGCATTTAATGTTCGAGCAAAAACGGCTGATTTTCGACAAAAGAGATAACACCCCCCCATTACGTCATGCTTCAGAAATGTGGAAAATGGTCCGTTTTCAAATGTTTTATTTTTGAACGTCAGTTCACATTTGTAGGTGGATCATCAGTGTTAGAGCTAAAATTAGCATGTTTAAAGTGATTTTCATGCTTCCAGGGGCCCAAAACACAAGATTTATGGAATGGTTAAAAGTGCATGAAAATGGCCAATTTACTCACTATGAGTTCTCAAAAAGGGTTTCTTCACCCCGGGAAGTTAATTAAATACCATTTGGAGGCATTTAATGTTCGAGCAAAAACGGCTGATTTTCGACAAAAGAGATAACACCCCCCCATTACGTCATGCTTCAGAAATGTGGAAAATGGTCCGTTTTCAAATGTTTTATTTTTGAACGTCAGTTCACATTTGTAGGTGGATCATCAGTGTTAGAGCTAAAATTAGCATGTTTAAAGTGATTTTCATGCTTCCATCGGCTCGGGAAGTGAAATAAATACCATTTGGAGGCATTTAATGTTCGAGCAAAAACGGCTGATTTTCGACAAAAGAGATAACACCCCCCCATTACGTCATGCTTCAGAAATGTGGAAAATGGTCCGTTTTCAAATGTTTTATTTTTGAACGTCAGTTCACATTTGTAGGTGGATCATCAGTGTTAGAGCTAAAATTAGCATGTTTAAAGTGATTTTCATGCTTCAAGGGGCCCAAAACACAAGATTTATGGAATGGTTAAAAGTGCATGAAAATGGCCAATTTACTCACTCTGAGTTCTCAAAAAGGGTTTCTTCACCCCGGGAAGTTAATTAAATACCATTTGGAGGCATTTAATGTTCGAGCAAAAATGGCTGATTTTCGACAAAAGAGATAACACCCCCCCATTACGTCATGCTTCAGAAATGTGGAAAATGGTCCGTTTTCAAATGTTTTATTTTTGAACGTCAGTTCACATTTGTAGGTGGATCATCAGTGTTAGAGCTAAAATTAGCATGTTTAAAGTGATTTTCATGCTTCCAGGGGCTCGGGAAGTTAATTAAATACCATTTGGAGGCATTTAATGTTCGAGCAAAAACGGCTGATTTTCGACAAAAGAGATAACACCCCCCCATTACGTCATGCTTCAGAAATGTGGAAAATGGTCCGTTTTCAAATGTTTTATTTTTGAACGTCAGTTCATATTTGTAGGTGGATCATCAGTGTTAGAGCTAAAATTAGCATGTTTAAAGTGATTTTCATGCTTCCAGGGGCCCAAAACACAAGATTAATGGAATGGTTAAAAGTGCATGAAAATGGCCAATTTACTCACTCTGAGTTCTCAAAAAGGGTTTCTTCACCCCGGGAAGTGAAATAAATA
>NW_028243124.1:0-125485 GCF_964263255.1 Lissotriton vulgaris
AATGCGTCCTTTCACATGGGGCAAGCCCCATGTGAAAGGGCCTGCGTCAGTCTTACGCCTGCTGTGAGGCAGGCGTAAGATTTTGACACAACGGCGTCCAAAAAAGTGACAAAGTGAAATTGCATGCAAATAAACTATTGAACATCCATGTATTTGCATATACAGCTATACATACACTAGCACATTACTTCTAAGGAAACTTACACATACTTACTCTCTTAAACAATCACTTATAGAAACACATACTTATTTAAACAGGAACTCTTTCAATCTCTCACTCTCACATATACTCACTTATATACATCAATACTCACATATACTAGATTAAAACATATGTAGTTACTCATAAAGACACTAGTGAGACAGTCATTCACTCACTAACACACACATATACACACTCATCCACCCTTACAGTGCTGCACATATGCTGTCTTCAAAACACATACAAACAGTGAGTCAGTCATTGATGCATCTAAGTTCTAAGTAATACCCCCACCAAACCATACAGACACTCATACTGATACTAAAAAAAACATCTAATAACCCATACACACACACATGTAGCTACTCACCAACCCATGCAGCCACTTATACACAAAGTGAAACACTGATACATATATTTAAATATTTAAACATTACTCACTAATATATGTATTCACTAAGATACACTTAATAAGCCAGTTAACCAATCAATTTAAAAAAAAACCATCCATTTAGACACTTATTTAAAAATGTATTCTTCCATCGACCTTTGCAAATACTTATATAAAACATATTTATTTGTCAGAAAGACACACATTCACTGGATGGTGTCATCAGTGATGTCATGAGATGAGTGATGTCACTGACCATGTAATGAGTGATGTAATATGTGACGTCATCAGCAGTGCATTGCAGGCGCGCAAGTTATAGTGAGTCCAACTAACTATAATGAGGGAATTTCAATGGTTTGATGTCAGTAAAATCTCCAGCTAACTATAACTTGTGTCAAACCTATGTTTTTTTCAGTGAATTTAATAGGTTTTTTAAATTCTAATTCCTAACTATAACTAGTATGAAACCTATGTTTTTTTTAGTGAATATATATATATATATATATATTCACTGAAAAAACCATAGGTTTGAGGCCTTATATAGTTAGGAATTAGCATTTAAAAAAACCATTGAAATTGCTCCTATATAGTTAGTTGTACTAACTATATATCGTGCACCCGCAATCCACTGCTGATGATGTCACATATTAGATCATTCATGACATGGTCAGTGACATCACTGATGACATCTCAAATGACATAACTGATGACATCACTGATGACATCATCCAGTGAATGTGGTTTGCTTCGGTATTTAAATATGCATTATATATATATATATATATAGCAATTTGCATTGAAGAATGAGTGGATATATATAAATAAATATTTGGATGGAGGATTTAGTAGCAGTGTAATTGACTGTTTTATTAAATATTTTATTATATTTCACTAAATATAGTGGATATTGACTAAACTGTGTGAATATCTGTACCACTTTGTCAGTTGTTGTGTAAACTGGTTCTACAGTTGGTTACTAGCTATGTGAAAGTCTATATTAGTTATTGATTAGTTAACTGAGTATTTGTATGGGAGAGTGAAAGTGTGTGTGGTTCGGTAGGGGGTGTGTGACTGTCCAAAGATGTGTGAATAGTTGATTCAGTAGATATATGAAGTTAAAACTACATGTTCTAACAGTTGTTTGGGTGAGTGAATCTCTTTATGGCTGTGGTGATGAGCAAATATATTTCTCAATGGTACATGTCCAACAAACTAGAAAAATAAAAGGCAGTGTATGTGTCAATTGTTGTATATAAGTAAGTATACATAAGACTCAATGATTGTGTGAGTGACTGTATGGATAACCGTATACTTGTAATAATGATTTTATAATTCATTAAGTATGACTTAATATCTAAATGAATAGATGAATTGGTGTTTGTATAAGTGTGTAGATAAGTAAATATGTAAATATGATCCATTGTTTGCATAAGTGAGTAGGATGACTTCATATGTGAATATGATGTGTGCTGGTGTGTAATGTCGATATAGTTGTATAAGTATTTTTGATAGTGTTCTATTGTTCATTGACAGCATGTATGAGTGAATCTACAGGTAAGGGATTAGATGTGTGTATACATGTATGAATCACTGAGTGGGTTTTTAGATACTTGTATTGCTGTGACAATGGATTCAAATATGATACTCTGTATTTTACAAAGAGTGATGAAAGATTTTACTAGTGTATGAAAAGGTGTATGTGATTGTCACGTGGATGATGTCAACAGTGATGTCATCAGTGATGTCATTTGAGATGTCATCAGTGATGTCACTGACCTTGTCATTAATGATCTAATATGTGACATCATCAGCAGTGGATTGCAGGTGTGCGAAATATAGTTAGTACAACTAACTATATAGGAGCAATTTAAATGGTTTTTTAAATGCTAATTCCTAACTATATAAGGCCTGAAACCTATGTTTTTTTCAGTGAATTTCAAAGGTTTTTTTTATATGCTAATTCCTAACTACATAAGGCCTGAAACCTATGTTTATTTCAGTAAATTTGCAAGGTTGTTTTACTGCTAATTCCCAACTATATAAGGCCTGAAACCTATGTTTTTTTCAGTTAATTCGCAAGGTTTTTTAAATGCTAATTCAATTAGCGGATAACGTTTAAATATGTTAATATCCTTGTGGGACCACCTGAGCAGCCCTAGGGGGTCAGGTTCTTTCTGCCCTGCCCCCTTTTTGCATTTTACAAGTTTGTTTTTCTGATTTTTTTGTGCCTCGGTCTACCTAGCACAAGATGAATGCCAACACTTCCTGGTCAGAAGTATTGACAGCCAATGAGCATGCTGCTTTCCTGTGAAATATTTAACAACAAGGGGTGGTGATGGACAGAGTTTCTGAATTAAGCAGAATACTCTCACATAGTCAAGAGATCAGGGCTAGATACAACACCGTTTTTTAGCTCACTGCACCATCCCAGCTCTGAACCTGACTATATGCAAATTAGTCTGTTCCTGTCCCAGTGCATGATGGGAACGGGGCAAACCAAACTACCAAGCCAATTCTTACACTGGGAAGGAAACAAGCTCCTGGGGACCGGTTTCTGGCATTTCAGCCATCGTCGGCCCGGTTTGCCGAATCGTTTTGGCCACTATAGGTGTGGCAGGGTATACTCAGACATGAGTCCCTTTCTCACTGCACCATCAGGATTCAAGCAAGCTGGGCCGAAGAAGGCTGAAATGCCAGAAACCGGTCCCCGGTAGCTTGTCTCCTTTCTGGTGAAGAATTGGCTTGGTAGTTTAGTCTGCCCTGTTCCCATGATCCACTGGGCCAGGGGCAGACTGATTTGCATATAGCCAGGTTCTGAGCTGGGATGGTGCAGTGAGATAAATAACGGTGATGGATCAAGCCCTGATCTTTGGAATGGGTAGGAGTGGTCTGCTTAATTCAGACACTCTGTTCATCACCACCCCTTTTCTGAATCGTTTTGGCCACTATAGGTGTGGCAGGGTATACTCAGACATGAGTCCCTTTCTCACTTCACCATCAGGATTCAAGCAAGCTGGGCCGAAGAAGGCTGAAATGCCAGAAACCGGTCCCCGGTAGCTTGTCTCCTTTCTGGTGAAGAATTGGCTTGGTAGTTTAGTCTGCCCTGTTCCCATGATGCACTGGGCCAGGGACAGACTGATTTGCATATAGCCAGGTTCTGAGCTGGGATGGTGCAGTGAGATAAATAACGGTGATGGATCAAGCCCTGATCTTTGGACTGGGTAAGAGTGGTCTGCTTAATTCAGACACTCTGTTCATCACCACCCCTTTTCTTAATCGTTTTGGCCACTATAGGTGTGGCAGGGTATACTCAGACATGAGTCCCTTTCTCACTGCACCATCAGGATGCAAGCAAGCTGGGCCGAAGAAGGCTGAAATGCCAGAAACCGGTCCCCGGTAGCTTGTCTCCTTTCTGGTGAAGAATTGGCTTGGTAGTTTAGTCTGCCCTGTTCCCATGATGCACTGGGCCAGGGACAGACTGATTTGCATATAGCCAGGTTCTGAGCTGGGATGGTGCAGTGAGATAAATAACGGTGATGGATCAAGCGCTGATCTTTGGACTGGGTAAGAGTGGTCTGCTTAATTCAGACACTCTGTTCATCACCACCCCTTTTCTGAATCGTTTTGGCCACTATAGGTGTGGCAGGGTATACTCAGACATGAGTCCCTTTCTCACTGCACCATCAGGATTCAAGCAAGTTGGGCCGAAGAAGGCTGAAATGCCAGAAACCGGTCCCCGGTAGCTTGTCTCCTTTCTGGTGAAGAATTGGCTTGGTAGTTTAGTCTGCCCTGTTCCCATGATGCACTGGGCCAGGGACAGACTGATTTGCATATAGCCAGGTTCTGAGCTGGGATGGTGCAGTGAGATAAATAACGGTGATGGATCAAGCCCTGATCTTTGGACTGGGTAAGAGTGGTCTGCTTAATTCAGACACTCTGTTCATCACCACCCCTTTTCTGAATCGTTTTGGCCACTATAGGTGTGGCAGGGTATACTCAGACATGAGTCCCTTTCTCACTGCACCATCAGAATTCAAGCAAGCTGGGCCGAAAAAGGCTGAAATGCCAGAAACCGGTCCCCGGTAGCTTGTCTCCTTTCTGGTGATGAATTGGCTTGGTAGTTTAGTCTGCCCTGTTCCCATGATGCACTGGGCCAGGGACAGACTGATTTGCATATAGCCAGGTTCTGAGCTGGGATGGTGCAGTGAGATAAATAACGGTGATGGATCAAGCCCTGATCTTTGGACTGGGTAAGAGTGGTCTGCTTAATTCAGACACTCTGTTCATCACCACCCCTTTTCTGAATCGCTTTCCTGTGAAAGGCATGCTGCATGGCTGCCACTGTCTGTCAACATTCCAAACCAGGAAGTGTTGGCAGCCATCTTGTGCCTCGGTAGAACCAAGGCACAAGAAAGCAGTCATACAAAGGTGCAAAACACGCAAAGGGGGCAGGGTAGAAGCCCCTGACCTCCTAGGCCTGCTCAGGGGGTCCCACAAGGATCCCCTAGGCCAATAAATAATTTTTTTTCTGGTTTTCCCCATGTTACGCTCAGGGTACGCGTACCGGGAAGCGCACATGGGAACGCACCCAGCGCTTACCCCGCGAAAATTAAAAAAAATATAGTTTTTTTGCCCTTCAGGGTCCTTCTAGGCCCCCCTCAGACAACCTAGGGGGTCAGGGGGTGTCTACCCTGCCCCCTTTTAATAATTCCCCCTTTTTATTTTCACCTCTTGTGTCTCGATTCTACCGAGACACAAGATGGCGGACTCTCTGGACTGTTTGGAATGTTGACAGACATCCGAGAGCAAATCAGTTTTCCGCTCGCGCACTCCCGAAGCGCGCCGGGTGCGCTCCCCGGTACGCGTACCGGTGAGCGCTTGGAGCGCGTCTATAGATATATATGTGGTTTGGAAGTCAATTTAAAAAAAAACCACCGGAGCAAATTTCACCAAATATAGCAAAGGCACATCTGCGTACCAGTCCCTACAATTTTGCAAAGTTTGGCGTAATTCCGTTCAGCCGTTCGGGCTCTAGCCGTGTCAGAACGTCCTATGGAAAATTGCATGGGGAAAACACGTTTTGGGACCCCCCTTTTTTCTCAGCCCCCACTTCACGAATGCCCCTGAAACTTTCAGGGAAGGAGCGGAGCGGAGCTGGCCAAAATTTTGGAAAAATCACATGCAAATTACTCAACCGGCGCCAAAGTTATTCCCAATAGAATGTTGCGGATTTCCTATAGTAGCTAGTTCCTAACTATATATACCTACTGGCGATAGCCAGTAGGTAATATATATATATATATATATATATATATATATATATATATATATATATATATATATATATATATATATATATATATATATATATATATATATATATATATATATATATATATATATATATATATATATATTACCTACTGGCTATCTCCAGTAGGTATATATAGTTAGGATTAATTCCCTATGGGATTTCTGAAAATTCTATGTCTAATAACTTTTGCGTTTGTGGACGGAATCGGCTGAAATTTTCAGGAAAATGGCACATTTTGTTTCTGAGCAGCCCCTGAAAATTTGGTGGGGTTTCGTCAAGGGAGGGCTGAGAAAAAAGGGGGGTCCCAAAACGCGTTTTTTGCATTGAGTTTTCCATAGGGCGGTTTGACTCACTTTTAGCTCGAACGGCTGAATGGATTTGCACGAAACTTGGCAAAATTGTAGGGACTGTTAGCCCGATGTGCCTTTGCTAGGTCTCAATATATGTGCTTCAGTGGATTTTGAGAAATTAACGTTTAAATCAAGATATATATCTGTAACAGCGCTCCGGGCAGCGATCCGGTCCGCTTACTTTTCGCTTATCGGAACTTTGCGCGCAGAAAGCTGATTGGCTCTCCGGTGTCTGTCAACATTCTAAACAGTCCGGAGCGGACGCCATCTTGTCTCTCGGTAGGATCGAGAGAGAAGAAGAGGTGAAAAACGAAAGGGGAATTTAATGAAAGGGGGCAAGGTATCCCCCTCTTGACCCCCTAGGAATGTTGTTGGGGTTATTAAAGGGTCCCGTGGGGAAAATAAAAAAAAAATGATTTTTCACGGTAGAAGCGCGGCCGCGAACTGGTAGCGAAACGGGAATTCGCCATTTTGTGCTTCGTTAATTAAATTACTAGTTATAAGTGGGTGCGGGAGACGTATCCTAATCCCCTATGTTTCCTGAGGGTGGCTGAGGAGGCTGATATATGTTGATACATCTCTTCCAGCGGCTGTGCGTGAGCTTTTTTTTTTTTTTGCTGCGTGACAGTCCGGAGCGGCCGCCATCTTGTCTCTCGGTAGGATCGAGAGAGAAGAAAAGGTGAAAAACTAAGGGGGAATTTAATGAAAGGGGGCAAGGTATCCCCCTCTTGACCCCCTAGGAATGTTGTTGGGGTTATTAAAGGGTCCCGTGGGGAAAATAAAAAAAAAATGATTTTTCACGGTAGAAGCGCTTCACGGGCCGCGAACTGGGCCGCAAACTGGTAGCGAAACGGGAATTCGCCATTTTGTGCTTCGTTAATTAAAGTACTAGGTATAAGGGGGTGCGGGAGACGTATCCTAATCCCCTATGTTTCCTGAGGGTGGCTGAGGAGGCTGATATATGTTGATACATCTCTTCCAGCGGCTGCGCCATCTTGCCTTTTTTCGAATGCCACAATTTTGTCGTGCACGGCAGCCATTTTAGATGCCAGGCTGGTCCCAGGCTATCACCTACCCCTGCGGATGTAGTTTATGGCCCCAGCTGTAGAGAATTCAGACATGCCAATCCTCCTGATTCAGGCGTGTGACTACTGATTTCAGTGCTAGTCTCCCGCCTCCCGATTTCTGCAAGCAAAAACCCGGGGGCATATTACGAACAACTAGCGATAATTTTTGTCTCTAACTTGTTTAGAGACAAAAATTATCGCCGCACATCGGCGATTTTTATCGCAGATAAACCTTGCTATTATCGCAGAAAAGTCAGCGATATTCATGTATTATCGACCTAATGCTCTTAGCCATGTTATCCACCTCCCATTGGATAACATGGCTAAGAACTGCTCAGGGCAGGTGTTAGATTTTGGAGATATTCGCGCTTAGCGCGAATATCTCCAAAAGTTGGTAATAGAAGGTAGCGATGTTAGGGACTGTTTCCAGTCGCTAACATCTTGGCACGCCACTTTGCATGTCATTAGTGATAAGTATCACTGACATGCAAAGCGGGGCCCAAGATGGTCGCTATCTCCTTTTAGCTGTCACTAACTGGTGTTAGCGACAGCTTGGTAATAGGGAAATAATTTTATCTCCGCTTTCATGGCTTTTAAAGCCAAAAAAGCGGAGATAAACCCCCTTGATAATATGCCCCACGATTCCTTGGGGGTTTCAGCTGACAGGGCTTGGTATTGTGTTACATGGTAATTTTTCCATGAAACGTCAGAGGGTCGATGCAGGGGTTCTAGAAGAGGTGATAAACCATTTAAGCCTCATGAACAAGCGCATGGTCTTTTAAAGATTTGTGAAGTACTCGGGGCGGCGGTGTGTGTGTGCCCTCTTTCAGGAGCGGGCGGGGGGGCACTGCCAGCAACTTGCCAGGTCAGGTAGTGTTCAACACGTGCATCACCCTTTCTCTGCCTGCTATTGCGCTCCATGCTTCGGAAAGGTAAGAAAAAGAACGTGCATTTGAGTTTGAAATGTCCGATCCTGCAGCAGCACACTTCCAAAGCCCACACATGACAATAACCCGATTCAAGGCCCCATTCACCCGTTTTTAAAAAAATAGATAACACTCCAACAAAGTAAGGTTATAAAACTTTATTAACTACTAACTTTAACGAACGGAACAAAAACTAAAAACATTTAAACATTTCTCAACACAAAAAGCAACAATGGTTAGAAGCTGTCTTTTGTGCGAATAGTCCCAAGGCAGCACAACGTGCAGAGTTCTGGACGGCACCCAGGTGATGTCGCCTGGGTGCCGCACTGGTTTAGGGATCCTACAATGCTGCTCCGAAAATTGGCGTGGGGCGTCCCGGGTGGGGCGGGGGGAGGCCTCGTCAGTAGCGGTCTGTTGTGCGAATAGTCCCAAGGCAGCACAACGTGCAGAGTTCTGGACGGCACCCAGGTGATGTCGCCTGGGTGCCGCACTGGTTTAGGGATCCTACAATGCAGCACAGAAAAACAGCGTGGGGCGTCCCGGGTGGTGCGGGGGGAGGCCTCGTCAGTAGCGGTCTGTGTCCAGTGTCACATGGCTGACACAACATGTACGACAGGCACCCAGGTGATGTCCAGTAAACTGCCGCACTGGTTTTGGTATCCTACAATGCTGCTCCGAAAATTGGCGTGCGGCGGCCCGGGGGGGGGCGTGGGGGAGCCGGCGTGAACGGGCCTCCCCAGGTGGCGGCCATCTAGCTGAGTTGCGCTCGCTCTTGCGGCCACAGCGTCTCGCTCACCATGTTGTTGAGTTGCTCCCACTCTTGCAGTGCAGCGATAGGCGGCTGCCACATGGCTCTTAAAATGGCGGACAGCTCCTCGGTTTTAGGCCTGGTCCACTGAAATGGCCCTGGGACACTTTGGAACTCGGACGCTTGCCTGCTAGGGCTTGGGCTCCATTCTCGAAAAGCGTCCCCTCAGCCGTGAAGATTGTATAAAAGTCTTGGGGGCCCCCGACTCCCGCAGGCTTCCGGTGGGGAGCGGCTGCCATGATTGCTCGCGGAATGACCACGACGGAGCCACGAGATGGTGGTGCTCTCATGCTGACGCCAGCTTCAGTCTGAATGATCCAGAAACAAGGTGGGGCTTTCATCGTTTGGGAAAAAAAAATGTTCTAAACCAATGAAAAGTGTTATTTTTAGGTCATATGACCAAGCCTTCCATCTTTAGGAAACCAAAAGTAAAATGAACCAATGAAAAGTTTTATAAACAAGTCACATGACCTGTTATGCGGCATAGGGCTACAAAAAGCGTAGAAAATCCGTTGGCACGTGAGGCGGCGTCAGTAGCGGACCGATGTGCGAATAGGCCGAAGGCAGCACAACGGGCCGAGATCCGGATGGTACCGAGGTGGTGTCCAGCAAATTGCCGCACTGGTGTGGCCATCCTACAATGCTGCGCCGAAAGACGGCGTGTCCAGCTGAGTTGCGGTCACTGTTGCGGTACAGTGACTCGAACGCGCCGAGATCCGGATGGCTCCGAGGTGGTGTCCAGCAAATTGCCGCACTGGTGTGGCCATCCTACAATGCTGCGCCGAAAGACGGCGTGTCCAGCTGAATTGCGGTCACTGTTGCGGTACAGTGACTCGAACGCGCCGAGATCCGGATGGCACCGAGGTGGTGTCCAGCAAATTGCCGCACTGGTGTGGCCATCCTACAATGCTGCGCCGAAAGACGGCGTGTCCAGCTGAATTGCGGTCACTGTTGCGGTACAGTGACTCGAACGCGCCGAGATCCGGATGGCACCGAGGTGGTGTCCAGCAAATTGCCGCACTGGTGTGGCCATCCTACAATGCTGCGCCGAAAGACGGCGTGTCCAGCTGAGTTGCGGTCACTGTTGCGGTACAGTGAGTCGAACGCGCCGAGATCTGGATGGCCCCGATGTTGTGTCCAGCAAGTTGCCGCACTGGTGTGGCCATCCTACAATGCTGCGCCGAAAGTCGGCGTGGGGTGCCCCGTTGGCTTATGAGGTGATGTCAGTAGTGGACCGATGTGTGAATAGGTCGGAACCAGCACAAGGCACCAAGATCCGAATGGCAAGTCCTGGATGTTGAGTGCCTCAGTTGAGAGTTCTGAGCAGTGCTTGTAAGACTGTCTGAAGCTTATTTGCACCTGCTGCAGCTTCACTAGGTCCGGCGGAACTTTTTTCCTTTTCTTTTCTGCTTCTTTTCCTACAATGCGTTTCATCTGAAGACACGACCAGGTCCCTGAATGTGTGCAGGGGGACGCTATTGATTGAATGAAAATGGCGGCTTGACACAAAGCTGACTCAAGCGTTACTGTTGGTGCTATACAGACAAAAATTGGTTTTCAGTTTGTACATTCTTCAGGTTTTTTTTTTCCATCCAAGTCTGATTGAGAGTTTGTAGAAAAATGGCTTCAGATTTTCCACATACTACTCTTCAACATTCTTCCTAAATGTAACAATGTGAAACTCACTAGGAGAACGGCTGTTTCTGTTTCCTTTCAAAATGCTGCCACCAATATTTTCTGAATGGAAGACACCATCTTGTAGCATAAAGGGCCGAAAGGGGTTCTGGTCTGGCCGATGGTTGGTGGAGACATTTTGACTATATCTTGGACCTGCCCGGCCTCGCCCAAAATGGCGCCGGTATAAATGGGACTTGTAACTCCTTGCCCGCAAATGTATATCTAGAAAATGTTATTGTAAGTGGCCCTGTCGTATTTTAATTACAAAATGTACGTCCACCGATTCCGCAACTGTTAGACACCTTTGTTCTTGTCACCTAATGGCCCGCTCGTTACGTTCCTCTACAGTGTAAATGTCTCCTTATCATATACGATTTCAGTTTGCTCCGTGGCCGGCCCACGTGGTTATAGGCCCGTATTTGTATACTGACATTTTCACAATAAAGGTTTTTAAAACAAAACACGGTAGTAGTATTTACATTTGTAAAGTTTTTACTTTTAGTGACTGTTTTCGAATCAGTAAAAGGCAAGTGAAATAAAGCAGTCCAATTACATGACGGATAAAAGGTATAATATGTAGGAACGCAGTAAAGATAAATGGTTAAGGGCAGTTGTGTTTTTCATGTCTGCAACATAAAGTGATCGATAAGAATCTGATAATCAGGCGTATCGGCGACTAAGACAGCAGGCCGAATCTCTTTTACTCAACGGCTCCGTCATGGAAGGAAGAAACGCCCTTTTTCTCGAAAAAGGAATATATTTTACTTGCAAGACAGTTGTAAATTTTCCGGGAAAGTACATTAGCCTGGAATATTATAACATATGTTTGAAAAAAAAATATTGTTCGAAAATAATAAAAAGCGTAATTTTTAGGTCATATGACCAAGCTTTTCATCATTAAATTAACAAAAGTAAAATGAACCAATGAAAAGTTTTATTAACAAGTCACATGACCTGTTATGCTTACGTTACGCGCTGCGCGCCGCGCCTCGGATCACTTCCGGGTGCGCTAACGCGGCGTGTCATAAAACGCATTACGCGACAACGTAGGTCAAGAATATAGTCTAAATGTCTCCACCAACCAGCGTTCAGAACACAACCCCTTTCAGCAGTCCAAAAAGTTCTGTTAAATGACAACAGAGGGGACAGGCAACAAGAACCATCAGTCAAAGAGGGGAGGGCAAGTTCTTCTCTTCCGGGTCATGTTGGGGCGCTACCGGAACTGATCGAATTGGTAGTCTATAGTGTTTCTGGATGTTTCAGACTAAAGCTGGCGTCAGCATGAGACCACTACCATCTCGTAGCTCCGTCGTGGCCATTCCACGAGCAATCATGGCAGCCGCTCCCCACCAGAAGCCTGCGGGAGTCGGAGGCCCCCAAGACTTTTGTAGAATCTTCACGGCTGAGGGGACGCTTTTCGAGAATGGGACCCAAGCCCTAGCAGACAAGCGTCCGAGTTCCAAGGTGTCCCAGGGCCATTTTAGTGGACCAGGCCCAAAACCGAAGAGCCGGCCGCCATTTTGAGAGTCCTGTGGCAGCCGCCTATCGCTGCACCGCAAGAGCGGGCGCATCTCAACTACATGGTGAGCGAGACGCTGTAGTCGCAAGAGCGGGCGGTAAACAGCTGAATGACGGAAGAGGCACAGTGTAGCAAAAGCGGGCGGAATGGCAACTAAAACGATAAAGGGGCGCCCCACTACAGCTTGTCTTCAGGTCAAACGGATTGTGGGACAAGGTCCAGAATTGAAGAGTCATCAAAAGGCAAAAAGTTCCGCCGGACCCCGGGAGCCGGCCGCCTATGTCGGGGGCGATCTCAGGCTACACCAGTGCTATAAGACTCGGGGAGGGTGTCGGAGCCAAGCGTCTTCTCCGAGTCCATGGCCATCACACCGCCCCTCAGGGGCCTCCGTCAAGCTGTTTAGGAAGGTAACATATCACATTGTTTTCTAATGCAGTCAGGTCCACAAACGACACTCACTTACTTTGAGAATAGTGAAGCTGCAGTAGGTGGAAATAAGCTTCAGACAGTGTTACAAGCACTGCTCAGAACTCTTAACTATGGCACCCAACATCCAGAACTTATGCTATTTGAGAATGGTAGTGACATCGAAGCATCTCAGGGACCAAAACCATTAACGTACTTTCACGTATGAAAATCTTACTTGGGGAGGGGGCAGGAGCGAAGCGCCCCCTCCCAGTCAGCGCCACCACACCGTATGTTGAAAATCTGAAGCCATCGTTCTACAAAGTCAACCAAACTTGGATTGAAAAATCTAGAAAAATGTACAAACTGAAAACCAGTTTTGGTCTGCATAGCATCAGTAGCAACGCTTGAGTCAGCTTTGTGTCAAGCCGCCATTTTGATTCAACAAAGCACAGGCATTGAAAAAGGCTGAAATTCAGAACTCTAAACTATGGCACCCAACATCCAGGAGCTTGCCATCCGGATCTTGGAGCCTTGTGCTGTTTTCGATCTATTCACACATCGGTCCACTACTGACATCATCTTATAAACCAACGTTATGTAAATAGTTTTTTAATAAAATGTTTTACCCTGTTTCTTTGCTGGTGTGTTGTCTATATTTTTAATATTTGCATAGGGTTTGTCGTTATTTTGTGCGGGATGGGTGATGGAGCCGAGCTGTCTTGCAGCCCTCATGGTGTGGAGCTCAGTTCATCTCACTATTTTCGTATTTCTCATGAAGGGTTGTTCCTAATATTTCTATTTTAGCGAGGTCAAAAAGAGATCCCATTAGTGGCCTACTGATTTTGCTCGATTACTTTTATTTTTTTACACGATTTTTCACTATCTGCAAAGACTAAACAGAGTATTGCGACTTTGTGCTTGTTTGTAAATAGAGAATGATCCAAAGAGAACCAATTCTAAAACAGTAAATGCTTGGACAACAATCAATCAAATGGAGAGACAAGGAGGCACGACGGATTACAACGGGGGTAAAGGCCTGCGTTAACTACCCTTCAGTATCTGCAAAGAGAGAGTACTACTAAGACAAAAGAGGGGAGGGGGGGGGGGCAGCGTTCAAAGCACATCAGCGTGCATAAATACGAAAATGTTTTTATCTATCACGTACTTGACATTTTAAAGCTTTTCATATTTGCTATTAAAAAACCAATGAAATTCACAGAAAAAACCATAGGTTATAGTGGATATATAGTTAGGAATTTGCATTTACAAAACCTTGAAAATTCAATGAAAAAACCATTGGTTTTAGGCCATATATAGTTAGGAATTAGCATTTACAAAACCTTATTTTACTCGCATAAAACCATTGAAATTCCATATATAGTTAGAAGCGCTAACTATATATCGCGCACCCGCAATCCACTGCTGATGATGTCACATATTACATCATTCATGACATGGTCAGTGACATCACTGATGACATCACTGATGACATCTCAAATGACATCACTGATGACAACTCAAATGACATCACTGATGACATCTCAAATGACATCACTGATGACATCACTGATGACAACTCAAATGACATCACTGATGACATCTCATTTGTCATCACTGATCACATCACTCATGTGATAATACAATGAACCTCTTCAGACTCTAATATAACCTTACATACACTCAGTATAAACAGACACTCACAGACTGTCACTCATCCATGGAGTTACTCACACACCTAGTCAGTCATGCAAAGAATCAATCACACCTCCATTTCCTCAACTATAAAGTTATACACATCTTACTTATTCAAACATATAATAACACATATTTATTCTCTTATATAATCCCTGATACAAGCTCACAGTGATCGATACAGCCACTCACACATTCACTGGCTCTTATGTTCAGTTATTTATATATCTCAACTCTCACATGTATTGTGTTTTACATACGTACTTACTTGCACATGTAGCAATGAGAAATCCATTCACTCACCAACACACCCATGCATAGTCAACCGCCCATATAGCTGTTTCCACATGCACTCTTGAACTCATACTCCTAGTGAATCAACTGCTTACACATCTATGCACAGAGTCACGCACCTCCCAGCCACCCACACACACACTCAGCCTCCCATTCAAATACTTGGGCAACCAATCAATAACCCATATGGCCACTCTTATAGCTACTGATCAACACATGCAGCAGCTTACACAACAACAAACATACTGATGCACAAATTAAGACAGTTTAGTCACTAACCCATGCACTCAGTGAATCACTCACTCATACAGTCAGTCATGCACCTACTAAATTCTTCATCCAGACACTTATACATCCACTCATTCTTCAATATGTGAAACATATTTAAACTTTACAGACACATACAATCACTGGATGTTGTGATCAGTGATGTCATCAGTGATGTCATTTGAGATGTCATCAGTGATGTCATCAGTGATGTCACTGACCATGTCATGAATGATGTAATATGTGACATCATCAGCAGTGGATTGCGGGTGCGCGATATATAGTTAGCGCTTCTAACTATATATGGAATTTCAATGGTTTTATGCGAGTAAAATAAGGTTTTGTAAATGCTAATTCCTAACTATATATGGCCTAAAACCAATGGTTTTTTCATTGAATTTTCAAGGTTTTGTAAATGCAAATTCCTAACTATATATCCACTATAACCTATGGTTTTTTCTGTGAATATATATATATATATACATATATACATATATATATATCCTGCTCCTGCTTGACCTTCCAATGAGGGGCACTCGAATGAAGACACAGACCTTCAAGCACAGGTCCTTTATTCAGAAGTACGGAGAACAGCAACACGCCGATATCTTTCACAGCTGACACTCACTGCCTGACGCTTTTCGAATACAATTATTGATCAAGGGCATCTCGTGGTGACTGGAAATGCACACCCGGTCTCTCCTCCCTTAATTTATTCAGTTGTGCGCCCTCTATGGGCTGTTCGATATGAAGCTGCACATTGCATTATGGGAAAGGCAGTGCCGGGGGGAAATACGTTCCTTCTGAAGTGCATGAATTTGCCTGCTGAAGTGTCTTTAAAGCCCACAGATGGGCCTCAGCCGTTGTTGCCCTCCTCATCTTTAGTCTCCACTCCACAAATAGAAGCCGGCAGGTCCGACCCCAGTGGCCCTCATGTTACATGCAGTGGTGCTCCCTCGGCGGCAAGGCAACCGCCAATAAATCTTGCTCCTGCTTGACCTTCCAATGAGGGGCACTCGAATGAAGACACAGACCGCCAAGCACAGGTCCTTTATTCAGAAGTACGGAGAACAGCATTACGCCAATATCTTTCACAGCTGACACTCACTGCCTGACGCGTTTCGAATACAATTCTTTATCAAAGGCATCTTGTGGTGACAGGAAATGCACACCCGGTCTCTCCTCCCTTTATTTATTCAGTTGTCCGCCCTCTATGGACTGTTCGATATGAAGCTGCACGTTGCATTATGGGAGAGGCAGTCCGTGGGGAAATACGTTCCCTCTGAAGTGCATGAATTTGCCTGCTGAAGTGTCTTTAAAGCCCGCAGATGGGCCTCAGCCGTTGTTGCCCTCCTCATCTTTAGTATCCACTCCACAAACAGAAGCCGGCAAGTCCGACCCCAGTGGCCCTCATGTTACATGCGGTGGTGCTCCCTCGGCGGCAAGGCAACCGCCAATAAATCTTGCTCCTGCTTGACCTTCCAATGAGGGGCACTCGAAAGAAGACACAGACCTTCAAGCACAGGTCCTTTATTCAGAAGTACGAAGAACAGCAACACACCGATATCTTTCACAGCTGACACTATCTGCCTGGCGCGTTTCAAGTACAATTCTTTATCAAAGGCATCTCATGGTGACAGGAACTGCACACCCAGGTCTGCTTGACCTGAAGGTTAAGCAGGAGGAAGATATATATATATATATATATATATATATATATATATATATATATATATATATATATATATATATACATATATATATATATATATATATATTTATATATATATACATATATATATATATATATATCCAAAACAAAGTTGCTCTGATGGTTGAGACACCAACAGCAGCGTTTACATGATCTTTATTTCTCTGAGGCAGCAGGAAAACAGTTTACTGTCTAACGTGTCCCTGTGGGAAACGGTATGTGGGAGCTCAATCCACCCTGCCAAGAAGAGGATATTAGAGCATCAAAGAGCCATCACAAATAAAGATCAAGTTTATCCGGTGGCTCGCCACTTCGAGAAAGAACACAGCAGTAACTGTAATCTCCCGAAATTCTTCTGCTTGAACCAATTGGTTAAATCAGAACGAGGAGGTGATAATATAAAAAAACTTCGTACACTGGAGTCCAAATACATTATAAAGCTACAGACAAAGGCCCCAATGGGTCTTAACAATGAAGAAGAAATGTGGGCTCATGTAGGCCGCTAGGAACTGTGCAATCTTTAAGTGACCTTGTCTGTATCCGAAGCCTTATAGTTAAATACCTATCTCCCATTAAAGGTGCAATACTGCTGATAAGCTGATATCTCTAAGCCCATTCAGGGCAATATTATACAGACAGTTGAATAGGTTTGTTTAAAAAAAAGCGGCACCAACATTTTTTGATAATAAACGTGCTGAGTAATACTCAACATTGTTGGAGCCTCACATTGTATACGGTCATCTGTGCCTTGGTATTTTGCAATGCATATTAGTACATAAACAGATTAGATCAAATAATACGATTAAGAGGATGAGAATACCTCCAAGTTGGCCACCACTCGAGGATATTTTGTCCACTGTTTATTTTCATGTTTTCACTTGTATATAGTGCACAAGACATTTTCTATGTTGATTGACATGGCAATATGTTGTTTGTTTATTTAAACTTGTATTAGTAAAGTTTTGAGTTGACACTGACGCGTTTGTCAAACTGGCTGCAGAAGCGCGAAAATAAATAATTTGAAACTGCTTTAAACCACTATGGGTGGCTTTTTTTGCGTGCACTAGAGTAAATTGTTTTGTAGGAGCTACAGACCAGGGTTGGGAGTGTAACTGCGCGCTCTCACCACGCGCCGAGGGAGCCCCCGTAACAAAGTGGAGCAACGACTGGTGAAAGTGTGTTGAGGAATATATATTGTGACTGTGAACAAGGGCAACCCCCCGAAACACGTCAGTCTCGTATGCTGCCTTTGCCTCAATAAAGAAAGAACTTGCCTTGATTTTGGGACTCGTGTCGTCTTCTGTGTCTGGGGCTCCAGATTTCAGTTGTCGTGCTTTGTCTGCATATATATATATATATATATATATTTAAAGCTCCGCAACTCTACTACCGGGGACCAGCAGCAGAAAGCAACAAGACGGCACTCGCAGCAGGTATAAACCAAGTCCGGTTTATTAGCGCAAAAGAATAGATATCAGACGCGTTTCAGCACTTGCCTTCGTCAGTGTCAGCTGGCGTCGGCAGTGCAGCAGTTGATAAGGCAAAGTTCATTGAAACAAAGAAAGGTTCAAAAATACAAATGAAAGCGCCATCTTGTAACGATGAAATCGCGCTATTTACAATTCGCATTTCACATTTTCAAGCAATGAAAATAAATAAACTGAACATTCATAAACATTCTATTAACGTGTTGTTAACTAATTGAGCCCTGGATGGGCTAATTGAACACAAATTCCTACTACAGTGAAAATGTTCATTGCTTGCCTCATCATATCGTGTTGTTGGTATACAGTAGAAATAACACAATCCCCGTAAGTTCTTAGTCTATGCTAACAATTGAGGCCTGGATGGCCATACACACAAATACCAGTATTAACAGAACCACACAACATAAACCCTAACTAAAGGAAAGGGGTGTGGAGTGGGGGGGTGTTTATTCTTCTGAAACCAAGTGATAACTACGCCTTATGTAAAGTGAACGAAGGATTTTACTACAGACAGTAACGTGGTTCAGAAACAAGTAGAAATGTTCATAGGTGTGATAGTAACTCCTCCCCTGCATTAAGTCCTCCTGGTGACTTCGTTTGGAGGTCGATAATATATCGAGACTCCAGACGTCTGAGTCGCCTCTTTAAGTCTCCACCCCTAGCATCTTGAGGGATGCAGTCTAAGCTGAAAAAGCGGAGTTTTGTCCTGTCGCTATTGTGGTGGCTAGCAAAATGCCGGGCCATTGGATAATTTTCATCTTTATTCACAATGGCTCGTTGGTGCTCCAAGATTCTCAACTTTACTGCTTTTGTGGTGCTTCCTACGTACATCAGTCCGCAGGGGCACTTCAGACAGTATACCACGAATGTGGTTGAACAAGTGATAAACTTGTTGATTTTAATTTTTGAGTCCCTGTGTGGCACTTGATAGCTCAATACCCTCTGACTATTACTGCAGGCTTTGCATTTCCCGCATGGGTACGAGCCATGCATCGACTGCAGTTCTCCTTTGGATTTTCCCTTCGGTAGGTGGCTAGTGACTAGTCTGTCTTTTAAAGATCTTAATCTCCTAAAGGTGATCATGGGGTGTTGTTGTAGATCTTTTCCGATTACATTATCGGATTTCAGGATCCCCCAATTCTTGGCCATGATGGCTCTAACCTTGTTGGCTGCCACTGAGTAGTTCGTGATCAGTCTAATGATACCACTTCCTCCTTTTGGGCTGCCTATCTTCTTATCCTGTAGGAGGGTATCTCTGTTGACTTTCTCCGCCTTTTTCTCAGCTTGAAGGAGGGTAGGTACGGAGTAGCCGCGAGATTTAAAGCGTTTAACACTTTGTTGAGCGGCCTCTGTGTAATCTCTCTCCAGAGAACTGTTGCGCTTGATCCTCAACAGTTAAATACTTTTAACCAGGGAGGTCGGGTGGCTGCTGCGTCCGTGGAGGACAGAGTTGCCCGCCGTCTCTTTTCTAAAGAGGGCGGTCTGGATTTTGCCTGCATCAACGAAAACTCTGAGATCTAAATAGTTAACCTCACTCTTGCTTAGTATACAGGTGAAATGCAGGTTAAGGTCATTCTGGTTTAGAATCTTGATATACTCCAGAGCTGACTGTTCCGACCCCCTCCAAATGAGGAAGAGGTCGTCGATATACCTCCTCCAGCATATCACCTTCTCCACCCAAGGGGTTTTATCGTCTGCCCAGGCCACCTGCTTCTCCCACCAGCCCACGAATAAATTCGCGTAACTGGGGGCGAAGCAGGTGCCCATCGCAGTCCCCCTTACTTGCCTGTATCGTTGATTCTGGAAAATAAAAATATTGTTGTTCAAACAAAACGATATGAAGTCCAAAATCATCTGACTGTGTTGCAAGTAACGGGCGGGTCGCAAATTCAAGAATGTCTTAACAGCTGCAATGCCATCATGATGACTGATGCTCGTGTAGAGGCTCGAGATATCCATAGTGATCATCAGGAAATCCTCCTCCCACTCCACGTCTTGTATCTGCCTCAAAAAATCCTTCGAGTCCTTGGTATAGGAGCTCAGTTCGGTAACCCAAGGTGCCAAAAATGAGTCGATGAACTTCGACATATTCTCAGTTAGCCCACCTATGGATGACACGATGGGCCTCCCTGGTGGTTGCGTGGAGTGTTTATGAATCTTGGGGAGGTGATAAAAACTTGGTAGTCTCGGTTGTTTATTCTGTAGGAATGAGTATTCCTCCCTGTTTAGTATGCCCTTTCCATACCATTGATCAACTAGGGAGTGATAATTCCGGATACTCTCCTGATACTCTCGTTCCGTTGCCGGCATGTAGTTATTACAGTCTTGTAGTTGAGAGAGGGCTTCCTTGCAATACTGTTCACGGTTTAGGATAACAACGTTCCCGCCCTTATCTGAGGGCTTTATCACTATAGAGTCATCTTGTTGTAGACTCGTAATTGCTTTACGTTGTTGAAATGACAGATTCCAATGTATATTCTTCTTCCGTGCTTCTTCAGTTTGCGAAAGCTTTTGTAGGTCCTGGTTAACAGTAACCCTGGGCGAAGCACTACGCTCCGTTTGCGGAGTTTGCGGAGTTTTGGCAACTCCGCGTTCCGCGGAGTTCGCGTAGCTGCCGATAACTCCGCTATCCGGTGCGGAGCGTAGTTGTCGCGCGCTAAATAACATTGTCGCGCGCTAAATAACATTATCGCGTGCGCGGCAATGGCTTACCTTGGTTCTGCGTTCGCTTTTTCCCGGTCGCGTCGGCCACCATGTTTGTAAACCCTTCCGTGCAGCTGTGCGAACGCGATAACGTCATTGGAAGCGCGATAAAGCCATAAGGACGCGCGAGTATGTTTGTTGGTAAGATCGAGTTGCCGAACACGCAGAACCTGCAATCTTGCACAGAATATCTCGCGAGCATGTTAAAAGTTAAACCATAATAATAAATTACCATTTTGGTTAGCAAACAAGTGAGAAACCCCTCAAAGTTGTACCTTTGGATGTATTTTTTGGGGGGAAGGAGTCCTCTTTCTGTTTCTACTGTATTTTTGAATATTAAGGAGGAAGGGCTCTGGAGTTTACAACTTCCTGTTCCTGTCCACCAGGCTCCTCCCAGTGCTTTGTCCATGAGGTGGTCACTTTCATTTGGATTTTGAGCTGGCAGGATCACTTTCTGTGTGTGTTGGCTGCATTACTGCTTTTTTTGAATCTTACTGAGGACTTTTGGATTTTGAATTCTCTTTTTCAAGTAAGTTCAGTAATGTATGAGTGAGTATGATGTTGTAGACTTGTGTTTGTTTGATTTAAAATGTTTTAACTACATTATTCATTCCTTGATTTAAATTATTGATGGGTGCCTACTTTTATGAGGTCCCAACTTGTATTTCTTTTTAAATTTCATCCAGGCTACATAGAGAGGTACCCATGGGTAAAATCATAATTCTGTGTTTAAATTTTTATTCAAGTTTGTAAACAAACATCATGGCTGGCATTGGATTATGGTCATCATTCTGCAATAGCAATGTCTGCTGTGGAATTTCTGTTTGTGTAATGAAAAAGTTTTTTTATTTTTTTAAGCCAATAGCTGACCCTAGTACTCCATGTAGTTAGTGTGTAGGCATGTTTGAGTTCATTGTAATAACTTTCTGTGGTTGGCCTGGCCATGTGTTGTTGGCGGCCATTTTATGTTTCCCAGCCACTTTGGTCTTGCCATAGGCCTCCAAACTTGTGGCCTACTCTTCCAGTAGGCCAGAGGTACTAGTCATAGGGTCATGAAAGGTAATCAACTGTTTTTCTGGTGTACCTCTAATTAGGAAATCATGGATGGACTGGATTGATTTAGAAAATCTTATGTTTATGTGTGGGGTATGTCAGGTTTCGGGTGTCTGTCAATTTCTGCCATTAGGTAACCCTAGGAATACAGCTCGGGTAGTTTTGGTAACGTCGCGCCGTGTGGGAACGCGACCTTACCTTTTTTGTCTTTTTCGCGCGCTCAATGTACTGTCTCGGGAACGCGATAACGACTTTTTACTCGATTCGCGTTGCCGAACACGCCGATTTTGCATTCTCGCGAACAATATGTCCCGAGTTGCATAAAAGTTCCTCGAAAATGTTTAATGTGTCCCCTGTGCTACCAAAAAGTCCTCATTTTTTGTGTTATTTACTTCTTTGGTTGTAGCTCTGTCTTCCTGGAGCATGGGCCACTCCCAGTTCCTTTCTGTCCTCTATGTAATGATTTCTTGTTTATGGGTGGGGTGACCAATTTGGGGGGTGGTGTCTGGTGTGTTCATTTTGTGAAGCAAAGCATTGTCCCTTTGGCATAGGCATTTATTGTCTGTCCTCTCTTTCTTTTCATGTAGTGGTGAGGGCCATTTTGTGTGTACTTCCTTTGTGATGATTCTGCTATGTTGTTGTTGGTGGGCAGGCTATGTGGTGGCGGCCATTTTGTGTATGCTTCCTTTGTGACTGATTTTGCCATGTGGTGGAGGCCATTTTGGGTGCATCCCCTTTCCATGTTGTCTTTGGGTGTCCCTGTCCTCCTGGCCCTATGGAGGCGGCCATTTTCTGTGTCCTTCCCTGGTCCTCTTCTTTTGCCATAGCCATCCAAGGCTTTTGTAGGTACTACCACTCAAAGCCATAGGTGCATTCAAGTTAATCAACTATTTTTGGGGTGTAACTTTAATTACACCGTGTATGGCTTTGGATTGCTTCACATTTTTTTGTAATGGTGGTACTTTTAGTTTTTTGGTTGCTTGTGTGTAGCTATTATGGCACTCCCTGCCATTAGGTAACCCTAGGAATAACGCTCGGGTAGTTTTGGTAACGTCGCGCCGTGTGGGAACGCGACCTTACCTTTTTTGTCTTTTTCGCGCGCTCAATGTACTGGCTCGGGAACGCGATAACGACTTTTTACTCGATTCGCGTTGCCGAACACGCCGATTTTGCATTCTCGCGAACAATATGTCCCGAGTTGCATAAAAGTTCCTCGAAAATGTTTAATGTGTCCCCTGTGCTACCAAAAAGTCCTCATTTTTTGTGTTATTTACTTCTTTGGTTGTAGCTCTGTCTTCCTGGAGCATGGGCCACTCCCAGTTCCTTTCTGTCCTCTATGTAATGATTTCTTGTTTATGGTTGGGGTGACCAATTTGGGGGGTGGTGTCTGGTGTGTTCATTTTGTGAAGCAAAGCATTGTCCCTTTGGCATAGGCATTTATTGTCTGTCCTCTCTTTCTTTTCATGTAGTGGTGAGGGCCATTTTGTGTGTACTTCCTTTGTGATGATTCTGCTATGTTGTTGTTGGTGGGCAGGCTATGTGGTGGCGGCCATTTTGTGTATGCTTCCTTTGTGACTGATTTTGCCATGTGGTGGAGGCCATTTTGGGTGCATCCCCTTTCCATGTTGTCTTTGGGTGTCCCTGTCCTCCTGGCCCTATGGAGGCGGCCATTTTCTGTGTCCTTCCCTGGTCCTCTTCTTTTGCCATAGCCATCCAAGGCTTTTGTAGGTACTACCACTCAAAGCCATAGGTGCATTCAAGTTAATCAACTATTTTTGGGGTGTAACTTTAATTACACCGTGTATGGCTTTGGATTGCTTCACATTTTTTTGTAATGGTGGTACTTTTAGTTTTTTGGTTGCTTGTGTGTAGCTATTATGGCACTCCCTGCCATTAGGTAACCCTAGGAATACCGCTCGGGTAGTTTTGGTAACGTCGCGCCGTGTGGGAACGCGACCTTACCTTTTTTGTCTTTTTCGCGCGCTCAATGTACTGGCTCGGGAACGCGATAACGACTTTTTACTCGATTCGCGTTGCCGAACACGCCGATTTTGCATTCTCGCGAACAATATGTCCCGAGTTGCATAAAAGTTCCTCGAAAATGTTTAATGTGTCCCCTGTGCTACCAAAAAGTCCTCATTTTTTGTGTTATTTACTTCTTTGGTTGTAGCTCTGTCTTCCTGGAGCATGGGCCACTCCCAGTTCCTTTCTGTCCTCTATGTAATGATTTCTTGTTTATGGTTGGGGTGACCAATTTGGGGGGTGGTGTCTGGTGTGTTCATTTTGTGAAGCAAAGCATTGTCCCTTTGGCATAGGCATTTATTGTCTGTCCTCTCTTTCTTTTCATGTAGTGGTGAGGGCCATTTTGTGTGTACTTCCTTTGTGATGATTCTGCTATGTTGTTGTTGGTGGGCAGGCTATGTGGTGGCGGCCATTTTGTGTATGCTTCCTTTGTGACTGATTTTGCCATGTGGTGGAGGCCATTTTGGGTGCATCCCCTTTCCATGTTGTCTTTGGGTGTCCCTGTCCTCCTGGCCCTATGGAGGCGGCCATTTTCTGTGTCCTTCCCTGGTCCTCTTCTTTTGCCATAGCCATCCAAGGCTTTTGTAGGTACTACCACTCAAAGCCATAGGTGCATTCAAGTTAATCAACTATTTTTGGGGTGTAACTTTAATTACACCGTGTATGGCTTTGGATTGCTTCACATTTTTTTGTAATGGTGGTACTTTTAGTTTTTTGGTTGCTTGTGTGTAGCTATTATGGCACTCCCTGCCATTAGGTAACCCTAGGAATACCGCTCGGGTAGTTTTGGTAACGTCGCGCCGTGTGGGAACGCGACCTTACCTTTTTTGTCTTTTTCGCGCGCTCAATGTACTGTCTCGGGAACGCGATAACGACTTTTTACTCGATTCGCGTTGCCGAACACGCCGATTTTGCATTCTCGCGAACAATATGTCCCGAGTTGCATAAAAGTTCCTCGAAAATGTTTAATGTGTCCCCTGTGCTACCAAAAAGTCCTCATTTTTTGTGTTATTTACTTCTTTGGTTGTAGCTCTGTCTTCCTGGAGCATGGGCCACTCCCAGTTCCTTTCTGTCCTCTATGTAATGATTTCTTGTTTATGGTTGGGGTGACCAATTTGGGGGGTGGTGTCTGGTGTGTTCATTTTGTGAAGCAAAGCATTGTCCCTTTGGCATAGGCATTTATTGTCTGTCCTCTCTTTCTTTTCATGTAGTGGTGAGGGCCATTTTGTGTGTACTTCCTTTGTGATGATTCTGCTATGTTGTTGTTGGTGGGCAGGCTATGTGGTGGCGGCCATTTTGTGTATGCTTCCTTTGTGACTGATTTTGCCATGTGGTGGAGGCCATTTTGGGTGCATCCCCTTTCCATGTTGTCTTTGGGTGTCCCTGTCCTCCTGGCCCTATGGAGGCGGCCATTTTCTGTGTCCTTCCCTGGTCCTCTTCTTTTGCCATAGCCATCCAAGGCTTTTGTAGGTACTACCACTCAAAGCCATAGGTGCATTCAAGTTAATCAACTATTTTTGGGGTGTAACTTTAATTACACCGTGTATGGCTTTGGATTGCTTCACATTTTTTTGTAATGGTGGTACTTTTAGTTTTTTGGTTGCTTGTGTGTAGCTATTATGGCACTCCCTGCCATTAGGTAACCCTAGGAATACCGCTCGGGTAGTTTTGGTAACGTCGCGCCGTGTGGGAACGCGACCTTACCTTTTTTGTCTTTTTCGCGCGCTCAATGTACTGTCTCGGGAACGCGATAACGACTTTTTACTCGATTCGCGTTGCCGAACACGCCGATTTTGCATTCTCGCGAACAATATGTCCCGAGTTGCATAAAAGTTCCTCGAAAATGTTTAATGTGTCCCCTGTGCTACCAAAAAGTCCTCATTTTTTGTGTTATTTACTTCTTTGGTTGTAGCTCTGTCTTCCTGGAGCATGGGCCACTCCCAGTTCCTTTCTGTCCTCTATGTAATGATTTCTTGTTTATGGTTGGGGTGACCAATTTGGGGGGTGGTGTCTGGTGTGTTCATTTTGTGAAGCAAAGCATTGTCCCTTTGGCATAGGCATTTATTGTCTGTCCTCTCTTTCTTTTCATGTAGTGGTGAGGGCCATTTTGTGTGTACTTCCTTTGTGATGATTCTGCTATGTTGTTGTTGGTGGGCAGGCTATGTGGTGGCGGCCATTTTGTGTATGCTTCCTTTGTGACTGATTTTGCCATGTGGTGGAGGCCATTTTGGGTGCATCCCCTTTCCATGTTGTCTTTGGGTGTCCCTGTCCTCCTGGCCCTATGGAGGCGGCCATTTTCTGTGTCCTTCCCTGGTCCTCTTCTTTTGCCATAGCCATCCAAGGCTTTTGTAGGTACTACCACTCAAAGCCATAGGTGCATTCAAGTTAATCAACTATTTTTGGGGTGTAACTTTAATTACACCGTGTATGGCTTTGGATTGCTTCACATTTTTTTGTAATGGTGGTACTTTTAGTTTTTTGGTTGCTTGTGTGTAGCTATTATGGCACTCCCTGCCATTAGGTAACCCTAGGAATACCGCTCGGGTAGTTTTGGTAACGTCGCGCCATGTGGGTACGCGACCTTACCTTTTTGGTCTTTTTCGCGCGCTCAATGTACTGGCTCGGGAACGCGATAACGACTTTTTACTCGATTCGCGTTGCCGAACACGCCGATTTTGCATTCTCGCGAACAATATGTCCCGAGTTGCATAAAAGTTCCTCGAAAATGTTTAATGTGTCCCCTGTGCTACCAAAAAGTCCTCATTTTTTGTGTTATTTACTTCTTTGGTTGTAGCTTTGTCTTCCTGGACAGGCCATGTGGTGGCGGCCATTTTGTAGGTACTTCCTTTGTGCATTTATCATTGGCCTCCCTGCTTTTGGTCTGATCTGATAGTAGGGCAGACTCCCGGAGGTGGTAGTTAGTTACTAGTGAACGGGGCTGCTTTATGTAGCTGTTTCTATTTGGTCTATTTAATTACCATCATTACGGCATGTGTGTATGCCATTGCATTTCCAAGTTGGTTGTCTGGGCAGGGGGGTAGGTAACTTTTTTGTGTGTGGAATAATTTTATGACTTGTATGTGTTTTTGCCGTGAAGTTTTACAAACTCTTAGCCATGGTGTATTTCGATTTTCCTTGCATTAACCTGTCATGACTCATGTGTAGCAGGCAACCTCCTTTTTCTATCCATGTTGGTATATGATAGGCCTGCTTGACTTTATTATTGGTTATATTTCTAGCTGGGAGCTGTGGTGCCCGTACTATTAGTCTTCTTTTTTGTGTTTTATACATTGCCCTGTGTGTCTTTCAATTGTTCATGTGTTGTTGGCTTACTGCTTGTTTGACTGACGTTTTCTGTCTTCTTTGCTTGTAGGTGCACAGAAAAAGACTGAGGAGGTGCTGGCTGTTTTCATCCATCGCCCGTTCAACTGCCAGACGGACGTCCTTCAATTGTACGCCACGTGTGGGGTGTGACTCATCTGACCACACATCTCTGCAATTTGTGCTACTGAGTGCTGCTGTGTGCTGCTGACATCAGAAGAAGATGGGTCCTAAGAGAGCAGTTACCAGGTCCTCCACCACCAAGAAAGTTGCTGAGAAGAAGGTACAGAAAAAGGAAGTGTCACTTAAGGCTGGTATGGACCCCCAAACCTTTTTTGGGCCCCCAAAACGTACGCCTGCAGCAGCGGTGTCCATGGTGCAAGCTGGAGCCAGCACATCGGCATTAGCGGGGGCAAGCCACCAACCCAGGGCCAAGCACATGAGGGTCGAAGAGGTAGCCGACATAGTGTTACAAAGCAGTGATACTGAGCCTGAACTTAACTTATCGCTGTCTCAAAGTAGCACACAATCTATGCAAGCTGAAAGTGCTGACCAACCGCCGCCAGCAGTAGATGTTCAACAACCACAACCACCGCCCGCAATAGTTGTTCAACAACAACCAAATCCCACAGTAGTAGTTGTTGAAGAACCACAGCACGCTATAGTACTTCCTCAAGAACAACAACCACCGTCTCCACACGCAATAGTGGAAGTTGTTCCTCCCGATGTCGGGGCAGTTCAGGAAGTAGAGCCTCATTCCGAGCAAGAAGAAGAGGAAGCCACTTCTGGAGGTGATCTACTGTCTTTAAATTTACGAAAGGAAAGGAGGGTTAGTGGCAGTGCATCGAGTTCTTCGCATAGCATCCCTTCAGATGACCTTGATGAGGAGTATCATCCACGACGAAGAACTGAGCATTCAAAGAAGAGGCATCAAAAGACCAGGCTGGGAAAAAGGAAGGATCCGTCAAGGCTTGAACTTCCGGAGTTCGATGTAGGTGAACAGGATGCTGATGGTGATAAAGACGGGTCTGACACTGACAATGTCATCATCACAAGCGTTATTCCTGGTGCAGAGGATGTAGAGACCAGCATTTTCACCCTATCTAGAAGGGCTGCGATTAGTGATGAGCAGGTAGCACGTGTAACTCCTACACACTCAGCGCCCAAAGTAACACCAGCTCCCATTTTTGCATCAGCGAAGGCCCGGCAGCGTGCGACATCCAGCGCAAGCGCCACCTCAACAGAAGGAGGTAGTGGCAGTACTAGTACTGAACTGTCACATAGGGAAATGCAACCAAAAGGCTCCAGTTCATCCGGGATTGGAAGTGGGTCCTCCTCTTCCTATGGCAGGAGACAAAAGTTTAGCTCCCCAGTCTGGGATTTTTTTACGGTTCACCCACATCAGGAGAACATTGCTATATGCTCCATTTGTCACACCAATGTTAGTCGTGGTAAGATTGGTACAAACTATGGTACTGGAGGCCCAACGACCCATATGAAAAAAACACACACAATTGTATGGGAGAACCACCTTGCAAGCTTACAAAAAGATGTAAGCACTGGTGTTGGTGGGGAGGATACAGTACTACAAGGTCGACTCATGGAAGAAGAGGGAGACGATGACCTATCTGGGAGTGGTACACCAATGAGCCCTGTCGCCAGCACTGGAGTGGTGCAGTCCAAATCCTCAGCATCAGCAACTTCTCAGTGGCACCAGAGTCAGCCGGAGACACCAAGGGCAAGGAGTGAAAAGTCTGCGTTGAAAGGTGGTCCGTCTAGCAGAACAGACAGAATTACCAAGCAGCTTACCATTACTGGCATGTTTAGGCAGGAGGGAAAGTACGAGCGGAACCACCCAACAGCACGTTTGTACAATGCGAAACTTGCAAAAATGTTGGCACTGGACCTTCTCCCATTTTCATTTGTTGAGGCAGTGGGATTTCGGCAATTAGTGGCAACACTCGCCCCAAAATGGGACGTTCCCAGTCGCTACTATTTTGCAAGAGTTGCTATTCCAGCACTACACCACGACATGCTGGGATTGATTGGGAAAGCCTTACAACAGAGTGTTGTCCATTGTATCCACCTGACAACCGACATGTGGAGCAGTCGCGAAGCCACAGCAGATTACATGTGCATCACCGCACACTGGATCTCTTTTGCAGGTGTGAAAGACAAGTTAACATCAGGCCTTCTTGATGTTGCTGGGATTTTCAATGACACTCGCAAACATGCAACTGTAGCCATGTTTGGTATGGAGAAAACTCATACTGCTGACAACATTTTGTCTGACTTTAACAGCAAGGTCTTTGAATGGCTGAAACCAAGAGGCCTTAAGATTGGTTTTGTTGCCACCGACAATGGCAGTAATGTAGTGAGGGCAATGAAAGATGGAAAGTATTTCAGGGTACCCTGTTTGGCACACTGCATTAACTTAGTCGTGCAAGACTTTCTGAAACATGAACAACAAGTCAGCAACATACTGACCATCTGCAGAAGAATATGCACGCATTTTAACCATTCTTTCAAAGCGCGGAAGCTGCTACGCGTCATTCAGCGGGAGCATAATTTGCCAGTCAAAGCACTGATCCAGGAGGTCCCAACACGTTGGAACTCGACTTATTTCATGCTTGAGCGTCTCTTTGAGCAGTACATACCACTGAATGCTTATGTAATGTCAAGAAGATTAGTGGATCCTACTGTTAATCTTAAAAGCCTGACCGTTGAGATGTGGCAGTGGGACATCATTAAATGCTTGACAGAGATGCTACAACCTTTTGAGGTGTTCACACGTGCAGTTAGCAGGGAGGACTGTACTATGGGCCAAGCAATCCCATTGTTGTACATGCTCGAGCAACAGCTGAAGGAGGTCTGTGAAGCATACGAAGGTGACGAAGAAAAAGTTGATGCATGTACCTTGGCCAAGGCCTTACGCAACCGCTTATCTGTAAATGCAAGGCTTAAAATGATTGTGTCAGATCCAAATTACATAACTGCAACAATCTTGGATCCACGGTACAAATTGTTTGTCAGCAGTAGCGCAGTCATTCCTTTTTCAGATGGGGATGTTGCCAATTACAAAAGTTCCATAGCTGTGGAAGCTAATGATTTCGAAACTGAACGGCTGTTACTTAAAGGCCTGACAGTGCCAGCCCAGGACAGTCAAAGTACTCCAGGCCATCCTCCTGAGGCAACTCTGGCAAGTTCATCACAGCATGAGAGCGGTGCGTCCGCTTCCCAGCAGGCACCAACAGTACCAAAAGCAGCACCTGCACGATCTGATTCAGCAGACACAACCAAAAGCATAACTGCTTTTTTTCTACAGAAGGGAATGGGTAAGTCTGTTGCTGTTGCAAAGGGGAAAGAGGAGCAGCAAAGCCGAGCACCATTGAACACTGAGCGGATGGTTCAGGCCTATCTGGATGACACAACAGAGGTGTTCATGGAGCAAAGCCCATTGGTCTATTGGTATGAAAGAAGGAGACAGTGGCCAGTGCTGAGCAGGCTGGCGATAAAGTATTTGGCTTGTCCTGTAGCCAGTGTCGCCTCTGAGCGGGTTTTCAGTGCTGCTGGTGCCATTGTGACATCGAAAAGGACCAGTCTCTCCCCCAAAAGCGTCGAGAGGCTGACAATGATAAAAATGAATCAACACTTCATACCACCAGACTATACTGTACGTGAATCAGAGCAGGATGAAGAAAGCGAGCCCGAAGAATTTATCACTGCTGGGTTACATGACCTACTGCTGTCCAGACCCGCAGAGTTTGAGGACGAGCACCTCTTCCCTGACCAATAGGCTGTTAAATTGTGACTTTTTCCCTTCTTTTATTTGTGTTATTTATTTTCTTATTAAAAATGACTTTCTGGTGCATAACTGCTAATCTTAAAATAAAAAGCTCAACCAAATCCATCCCCACCACTCATTCTTCTAATGTACCTACTGGAGTTACACACCTGTGCATTTTATTTTGGCTGTATCTTTTTTAATTACCTCCTGGAATTGCACGCCTGTGCATTTATGTTCCATGTTGACTGCACTCCTCAGAGTCTTGCTGCATCTTCTTGACTCCCACTCAAGTCAATACAATTCCATCTTGGCAGCCATACATTTGATGTTGTAGATGGAGTATAGTACAATAACAATAATGCAGCCTCTAACAGTCCCTCCATAATAAGTGAACCGTACATGACTACAGCCATCCTCTATTTCATTTGAAATCTGCAACTCATAATAACTGCCTTGCTGAGTCTTACTGTTAAGGCTACCACCTCTGTCTGCAGGCATTCAGAGACGACTCTTCGGTGTCAAAAGAAACTTGAGCAGGCATCCACAACTGAAGTCAACTTGTTGTGATGATGACTCGCATTACAAAGGCTCGGCAGCATCTGTGATCAATCTTCTGACAGTGAAAGAGAAGAAGAGCAAAACAGGTATAAAAATGAATGCCATGCATTGCATGGGATGTATTTTTTGGCTGACTCTGAGCTAATGTGCATGGAGTTGAAGTATATTAGTAACTTCAGTTCAGACTCACGTGATAGCCAATTCTTCCATGTTATTTACTAATAATAGAAATTATTTACGCACTTGTGTTCCTACTACTACAGATGCAGTCAGGACTTAATTTATCTTTGCTGTCCGGCGGTTGGATCTGAGCTGATTGATGCACGATGTTTCTTGGAGTGGAATACAAGGTAATAAATAAAATACAAATAAGAGTCACAGCACAGTAGACCCAGGCTACTACATGTTTGTGCACAGTGCTGTGGTAGAGTACAATAGTGGTATGATTGATGACTGAGAATGACGCATTGATTTTGTTGATTAATTTTGTAAATGCTAGGTTGCTTTTTCAATTTCATTCACCTTTCTGTGGGTCTGAAATTTTTAGGGAAATGCAGTTTGTATAACGGCCAAACCTGTGTCGTCGTGGGCCTGTTGTTGTGTGCTTGCTCCTGTCTTTTTTTGTACTTCTACATTAAAAATGATATGCAACTAGTAGACTTATACAAATTGTATCCAAGCCGCCTCAGTCTGAAAGTCCTCTCATACGACTACTCCTCTTGTTTTGTATTGTTTTTTTATCTTCACTGTATTACAATTTGTTTAGGTCATTCACATTCTTTTGTATTTGCCTTTTCTTTTTCAGGCTGGACATCTTTCACGGTTCACCCACTGCTTTATAGTATGAGCATCAACTCTCATCCTCCTTACCACAGATCCTCATCATCAAGCAATTGGATTGCGGGAAACCAAGAATCATATTCAGCGTGTCCTTTTCTTACGTCCATTGCTCACAATCATTAGCTAGCTGATCAACATCATAAATCATCGTCTTCATTGTTTTGCTTTTGTTGTCTCCAATCTCCATGCGTACTGTTTTTCTTTCTCAAACCTTTCCCAAAACCCCCGTACCCATCCATTAAACAATCCCTAACCCTCTTCCCCCGGGCTGCGTGGTTACATTGAGGTGTGATGTTTCTTACATTAAATATACACCAACAATTTGATCACGCGCTTGCTGGGGCAGATGTGGTCAAAGCAACAATAGTGAAATGTCAACAAGGCATGGCCAGGATCTTCTGCGGCTTCCCAACTCAAGCTCTGTGTATAACGCCAAATAATTTACCATTTTACATCAAACAACGAATGCATCTAATGAATTGGCGTAATTTATTTTTTGGGTTTAAAGTGTAAAGCATTTATGATTTAGAAGAGTTTGACGTTGCCGTGAGTACTACAAGTAACGTTGAACTTCTTATCTTCTCTTGCACTTTGTTTCCAGTCCCCAAAACCATTGTTTTGTTTCAGTTTAGCAGTTGCAATATTGGGTCACCCATGCAATGTACTGTACTTACTTATACTACCCCCACATTGTCTGTCACGCGAATGACTGTCTCTTTCTTTTTGTCGCTACTGGCAGGGTCTGTCTACTATCACAGAAGTTCTGATTCTGAACCACAGATTCTTCGCCATTGTCTTGGAAATCAAATGCAGCCCTTGCAGTGCCACACTTCATGATAAATCATCATCATCTCATCAGCAATCACAGGTAAGATAAGTTTGCAGTGAGGTATAACGCAAGACAGACTGGTCGTTCTTCTAATACTACCAATATAACTCGGTGAGGGTTTACTGCATCTATCTGTTTGCATGTTAAAGATGTGGGCAATATATTTTATTATTAAAAAGCACTGTCCGCCGACCTGCATGGCCAAATTAAACCTTGCGAGGTTGCACAACGTACATTATTTGGTGAAACACTCCCCCCTCCAACCCCACAAGAAACGCAAATGAACTTCAAATGTTTTCTTTTTACAATAACTTTGTCTCGTTTATTTTAACATAATGTAATATATATATAAAACTAAAGATGATACAAAAATATATATAAATCCTACACCAAGCTGTCCCCCTACCCGCCTCCCCTAACCCCAACCAAATTCCCACGCTCAATGTCATGTAAAAAAATAGTAAAACCCAACACCCAATTCCCACCCACCAACAAAAGGATTGAAAAAGGGGCAAACAGGGTCCATCTCATAGCCGGCGGGCTTTTAAGTGTTGATCCACCAGGATCTTGACACGCTCCTCTATCTGTTTTTTAGTCTGACTGCTTTGAGCCTCCAGCCTGGCTACCCGGAGGAGAATTTTGCGCTGGAACTGGCGGCACCTACATTGGCAGCCATGTTGTTGTGGGGGGGTGGACGATGCAGGGAAAATCTGGCGGCGGGCGGCTGCCTGAGCACGCCGACGTACTCCTGCAGGCTTGGGGGCCGGGGCATTGGAAGAGGCAGCAGCTGCTGCCGCCGCCTCCTCCTCCTCCTCCTCGGCCTGAGCCACCAGCCGGCGGTAGGCCTCAACGATGGCCTGCAGTTTCCGCTGACGGGCCCGGACTGCCAGCTCCTTCCTGGTTGGTTTAGAAGGAGTAACTATAAAGAAAGAGACAGAATTGTTGTAATCAAAAATCCCAGCAAATAAAGAACGCAAAATGGATCCAACACATAGTGGGCGGCACAGTACAGTAGCAATAGCAAGCAAGTTGAGTACCTAAAATGTTGTTTTATCTATCTTGAACATTCTATTCTACGCCTTATATACTTCATTTGTCTGCCTTTTTGGCACGGCATTATGCCTGCCCTAGTAACATAGTATGGGTGTACTTGAACGGTCACATACGAACACCTGTCTTTTTCATATCTCGTTCTTTTATTTCATATACTCTGTGCTTCCGGGAAAAGTGACAGTCTCAAACTAACATTAAATTAACAGTGGCCAGCTAGTACTAATAAATGTCTACTCTAGAGACTATCATTCTTTATATCGCCAACAAACGTTAGGTGGTTTGTGTTTCGCCAGCAACGACCCAGAATGCATCCAGTGGTCCCCTCCTTCCCTTGCCTTTGTGTTTAACCAAAACACCGCTGCCAACACTAGTATCCACTGTCCACTAACCACCAATATTGGATGTGTCTCCCACCCACGCAGGCAGCTGTGTTTTCCACTTTCTATGCTTCCACAACAACCCACGCATCCAACTGCTCTCAAACACCTGCATTGCTGATTCCAAAGTATCCTTCTATATTATATGATTAGAGCTTTTTCCTTGCAACTTTCATCATACTTTAGTTAAATCAATCTCATGTTGTTAATCCATCGCGGTCATGTAATGTTGTGGATAACACTTTTTTAGTCTGCCACCAACCTTTCACAGCTGAGTTGTAGTCACATAGAAGAGGCATGTATAACTAATTTTATCAATTCTGGCCGGTGGTAATGCTTTTGCTAAGCTTGGTAATGAGAACAGTGGCGTCATATATTGTCCAGTAGAACTTCAAGTTCACTATAAATATCAGAGTACAGTGAGGAAGTTTTCCCCACCCACCAAGTAATGCGGATCACTATTGAATGTAACTTACCATCGCCCACCGTTGTTGTCTCCTCCCCCGCTGCTGCCGGTGCTGCTGTAGGTGCCTCTGGTGGTCCTCCATTCCCCTCCGGGATCGCCTCTGCTGACGGCGTTGCAGCGCCGCTGCCCCCGTCAGCACTGGTGGATGGTACCGGTTCTGCAAAAATAAAAATAAGTAATTAAGTACACCTTTTTAGATGGATGCACAGCCCCCATTGTACTTGTTCACCAAGAACGGAGTTCTGCAAAACAGTTAAGTACAACGTAATCACTAGTAGTCCACATTGCCTAGTACAGCAGAGTAAGTAACACACTACACATATCAGCATTTATTTGGTATGGTATGGTACCCAAGCTCATCTCATCTATTCTATACTGGTACTCTAGTCCTTGGAAAGTTAGACTGAACCATGTAACCTAACCAGTTTACTTTGTACATCAATGACATGTCTACAGTTTTGCGCATGCTACCTCACAGCTTGTTGCGCAGTACGAGGAGACGCCTTTGAGGCCACATGATAGTTCAAAGCATACACCTGAAGAGTTTGGAAAATAGAGGCCCGTATTTACTTTTTGAATGTGGATTGTGGAGTCCAGTTTCCTTACAGCCTCAGGTTACACCTTCTTTTTTGCATGACAGCTAAAAAGTTGAATAAATGTATGTAATGTTTTCATACTGTCTAACGTGCACCACTTTTGTCATTATCTTTCGGCAGATGAGAAGATTTACTTCTACGAAGCAAAGATTTGCAGAGCTTACCAACAAGAGGCATATGCAACCAGTATACGCTCAATGGTGAGGGGTCTCGGACATTTCCCACATTTCCCTATCGTGCACTGGTAGCTGTACAAATGTAGGATACTTTTTATTGAGCCTTTTTTAACTCTGGATTTCTTCTGGTGGCCCTGCCCTTGACGTATTTGACAGAACAACTTAAAAACATTGATGTTACTTACTTAGTTACTTCTAACAAAATAAAGGTTTTGAAGTACCACATTGACTCGGGAGTATATTTTCAGTGTCTGTTGTCTTGTAGACTTACACGAGAGAGTGAGAAAAAGGGGGTTACTTAGGTTATGGATTGTGTAATAAAAAAAGCATTTGGCATCTTCATATTGGGGTTCAGGAAAGGGGTAATTGAATAATTGACCAATGACTGAGCCCATATAGGTTGTCGTTCATTGAATTGTGGGTTCCTCTGAGTTCTGTGACTGAGGTGTAAGACTGTAAGTAAGTAAGGTCCAACCTGCCTATCAACAACAACAACATCCAATTTTGGGGTGCATACATAGTTATGTATGTCACTGCATAGAAGAATACCTGCAAGAGTAGTAGTGGTATTCTTCTTACTAACGCTTACAAAATAGTAGACCATTATCTGCATGCATACTTGGTTGGTGTCAATTGCCAAAGAAGAGACATTATAGAGGAAAAAGCATAAGACAGGAGTGGACCCTGTGCCTTCCGCTATTCGATCACAGATTTTTTGAAACGATTGATACCTTAACTAAACAGTTAGGTGAAATGTCATTCGGTTGGAAAAAAAGCTCCGTTAGAAAGTTAGGGAAATATCATTGTTCCAAAAGAAAACACTGTTGGACTTACTAGGGACAGCAGCAGGATCCTCAGTAGAGGAGCTCTGTGCCTGTGGTTCACAATCACGTTCACCCGCCGACTCGGTCCCAGCCTTCTGCTTGCCCCTGGGTTCTGTGGTTCATGTAAGAAATAATAAAGAAAGAGAAAACATTGAGTGCTGTGAAACATAGACAGCAAGCATTTCAAAAACCACTGCTACAACATTAAAAGAAACAAACATTGGTCTACCAAATGACTACTGCCTTGCATGATTCACTGACTAGTGTACTTGGTGAAAACAAATCAAATGTTCCATAAACATTCTGATTGCAGATTACTAAGTAACACAGAGGCAGTAAGACCTGAACAACACCACAGATTCAAGAATGTAAGTAGCCATTTCTTTTTCATTTTTTGCCAGCAAAATAATTAGATCGCAAGGAGGAGACAAGCTTAACTTTGTGCATACTAACTAACACGAAATTGTACGTTCATGGCATCATATTTTGTTTTGCTACTGACTGAATGCTACTGCTGCCCTACCCACTCAATAAACAAACTACATCAGTTCTATGGAGGGCTGAGGCAGGGGCAGCTATAGGCTCATGGTGGTCCTGGACTCCTGGCCAGGGAGCGTAGGTGGGGGGCCCGGAAGAGGAGGTCGGGGCGGAGCACGGAGGCCAGTGAAGAGGGGGGAGTCAGGGTGTTTGGAAGTGGAACAGAGCCGGAGGCACCAAATCCCTGCCAGGGGCCGCCACGCAAATATGTATCCATCCTCTGAGGATTATTAAATTAAGGATATATATTGGTGGGGTGGCCCCTGGCGTTTGGTGGCCCTGTGCAGTTGCACAGCTTGAACATGCCTAAATCCGGCCCTGGCTGAGGTAAGAAGAACAAAGTAACTTTTGCATTCATTGCCAGAGGAGTATTATTCATGCAGAAGAGAAGGCCGTGAAAAAAAGATACAATATGCATTGCAAACACGTACAATTATCCATCAACGGCTATTTCACTGACGGACAAAGGAAGGACAAGAAGACTCTATTAATAGCATTAACTAACTTCAGTTCTCTACAATAAAGAAAATCTCACACCAATAAACAGCAAAAGCTAGCGCCAAATTGAACACGCAAGAGTCAGTGAAGATGAAGAAGCGCAGCATAGACCAGTGGCATACAATTACAGTAGATATAATAACGGAATACACCGGAAATGTAACTAGGAGCACCAGTCATTGCGTTACTTATTCAGCCAAGATTTACAAAGATACAACAACAATACTTATACTACTATAGTATAGAGATATATTACACACACTTTTTTTTTGGGTAGCCACTCACCAAGACCCACGACCTCGACGCCAAGCAGGTCCAACAGGTCCTGCTCCCGGTCCAAAATGTCTGCCCAACGGTGGGTCAGCTGGTGGTGGGTACGCCGGATACCGGAGCAGCGGAAGACTGCCCGGCGCACCTTCACCCACCGCCGGAGACGCTCCTCAATATGCTGGTAGCCGGAGCCGGGCCTGCCACCTGCTGCCAACATCAAGGGGAGGTAGCGCTGGATAAAAAAAACAAGGGCAGCCACCTCCTCCTCCCCAAAAAGTTGGCGGGGCCTCACCCCTTGGGGGCGCATTCTGCCGCAAGGCAGCCTAGTTTTTTGGGGCACTGGCGCCTTGCCCTTTGAGCCGCCGCTGCTGCTGGCGCCCTTGACCATGGTTCTGGGTGGAGGGTAGAAGAAAACTAAAAGTTCAAGACAAAAAGGTAGGGGAAAGAAGAAGCAAGGTAAAAGAACAAGAAGGAAGTAAAAAGCAATAGAAAAGTTGTAAAAGTAGAAATAAAATGAAAAATATAAACCTAGGCACAGAGAGAAATAGGTAATAACTAAAGAAAGTTAGAAAAAGTGGGTAAAAAGACAAGGATTAAAGAGATTTTAACAGGATGCAAAAGTAGGCCCAAAACCATAGCCAGAGTGTGTGATCCACAAGATGGCTGCGCCCATCGCGACCGCATGGGTAGGTTCGCGCGATATTTAGCGCGATCACGCACTTTTGTAGTGCGAACGAGAAGATGAGTTCCCGAACATGTCTTGCACAACGCGACCACGTTAATTGTGACCCGGAACAGGAAATAAGGGAACGCAAGCAGGCGGGACAAACCTCTGTGGTAATTTAGCGCGCTAGCCATCCCGAGCATGCAGGCAACGCCCCGAACACGCGCACCGCGCTCCCGAAGACGAAAAACGGCGCGCGAACGGGCCCAGCAAGCAACTCCGCATGTTTGCGGAGCTACGCGTAGTTCGCGGAGTGCAACTACGTCTTCGCGTAGCTCCGCGGAGTCCGACTCCGCGAACTACGCCCAGGGTTAATTAATATGCCAATTATGAATGGTGAATTAATAAGAAGGCGGCTAAAATTAAAGGTTTTATCAAGCAACACATAAATCGATAAGCTACCTTTCGGATGCCCATTTTTCTTAGTTTTTTTCTGGTGGGGTAAAGGATTCCATATATCCACTACTGGGAATTCCTCCTAATTCCAGGTCTCTTGCAAACATTCAATGTCAAAGCTCCTCTGATAGTTTTTCTAGCTCGGGGTCTGAATGGAGTTTTTTGATTCCTGCTATATTCCATGATATTACAGACCTAGACCGGAGTTCTTTATCAGAGCAATTTTTCTCACAAAAATGTATGGAGTGTGATTTCCATTCTGGGTGGGGTTAGTGTATTAGGTGCATGTCAACTGCTTTTATCTTGATTAAGAACAGAAGCTAACCAACCAATAAACCAATGCTTTATTGTTTAGGTTAAAACCATTACAATGTCCTAAAAAGAAGGAGTCCAGTTAATTTACAGTTGTTACACTTGTTTAAAAAGCATTTAAATGTTTTAAAAAGACAATTTTCATAGGATTATCCACGGCATTGGTATCAAATCAGTGCTAGTATAAAGTGCATTTGTACAGTGGCTTTGGGTTTAGATGCAGTCAATGGGTCACTCGACTGGACTAGGGGTATGTTTTTCCTTGCGCCATATTATCTTTTCATAAAGTGTCAGAAATGTTGTCATCTTACAGTTCAGTTCAGGATCTGTTGTGCCCAGATCTTTAATAATGGCTGATCTGCAAGTTCGAATGCCCCTTTCATTAAATGCTTTCTTTAGTAGCAAACCTGGATAGATTTTAAGACGGGGCAAACACATATGAGATGATTAAAATCTTGCCTTACTGGTTGGTTGATCGGCTAAACGGGGTAATGCCCCAAATCTGATGTCCATTAGCTTTAGTTTCAGGTAAGGTTAAAATGTTGTGCTTAGATATTCTGCCAAACGTATTGATGTATAAGATTGGAGAACCATCCAGGCATGGGACCGCGTAGCTAATATACTTTTGTCTTCTAATACTGAGTGGAGTTTGGCTCAGGGGCGTAGCTACAGCTTGTGGCACCTGGGGCTATCCCTCAGATTGCCGCCCCTTGGGGGGGGGGGATGGGGGCACTTGAAAGATGTCCGAGAGACACGTAGTATTGCTGCTAATAGTTACCTCGATCATGCAAGTTACATGCACATACATGACACGGTCAAAGGCTACACAGTTGAATACACGTATACAAGTGGAGAAGTGTGGCTCAGGGGTTAGAGGCGGCAGACCCGGAAGCTGAGATTGGCCCTGGACCAGGGTTCAATTCCCCGCCCCGACGGGGGTTGAGCTCAATAATTCCACGGATTCGATAATTCTCGCTCTGGTGCCTACTCGACTCATGGGTTCACACTCTGCGACTCTGGGCAATAGCTTGCTTAATCTCCACAACGGCCCCTCGCGGCAGGATGCCTGGCTTTCACCTTGTGGATACCCTGCCAGGGTATCTCACAGGGGAATACCAGGACGGGTTCCCTAAGCAAGCGCATAGATGCCTGCGATGTGGGCGATTTGCGCTATATAAATACATGTACATTTACATTTACACCGGTGACAGACAGTACAAAAGGCTCTCTAGGCCGAACAGCCAGGGCGAGTAACCACAAAACCCCATGCAGCAAAATTGAAAAAGGCCAGGGGAATAAAAGCACACAGGTAAAGATGATCAAGATATGCAAACGAACAGGCCCGCACCAGCAAACATTACGTTACAAGACAGGAAGGCCAACCTCCCCATCCTTAAGCATGACAAAGAAGCAAAACATTAGCAACAGGTAATCCGATTCAATCATCGAAACAAAAATTTGATTACTTCATCGACGCACTGGAAGAAATAACACAAAGATAATCAAATATCAATAATACCTAGCAGTAGATGGGGTCAAAGGGGCATTCAAGAAGTTCCCAAAGGAGGAAGTAGCCACATACCAGATGGCAAATGACGCACTCCCCAAGAAGTTCGATCTGACAACCAATATGCACTATGAAAGGTACACTTATAGCAAAGCAAGCAAGACAACAGCCAGCCCAGGACAAATGATGCATGAATTCTTAAAGAGGATGGAAACCCTTAAAGACCCACAGTGATCATCTGCAGTGTCACTGTGTCTATCTGTGGTCTTGTGGTATTAATCTACGGAGTCATGATGTCCTTGTGTACAGCATCATGGCATCCATTCTTGTAGGCTAGGAGAGATTAAGTGATTTGCCCAGAATTGCAGGATATTTAACCAATGCCAAGACACGCACCTGGTTCCCAAAATTCTAAATCGGCAGCTCTGGCCATTAAGCTACATCCCCTCCCAATGTATAAGGCTGTTAATCTTACCTTGTTTTCCCATTACTTGGATGTGTGTGACACTGTGGCATCTAGTGTCAACCGATCTGCCCATTTCAAGTGTGTTCGAGACTCCCACACACCAGTGGCATAAAGCAAAATGACCGCCGCCCCCACCCTGTAAAGTGGGCCCCGGAATCTCCAATATCTCACATATCTACATAGGCTTATGGCTGAATGGTTGCCCAACGCGCTGCTGTCCCAGTGTCCCACACTCCCGAATTGTACATTTCCGTTCCCATAGCTATTCGTCTGATGTTCAACATTCTTGGCTTTAAACATCACACTGTCGCATATCTGTAATAATCTGAGGCCAGCAATTGGGAACAGAAAAGATGACTCACTCAAACGGATTGTGCTTAACAGAAACCAAATTTAAAAAACTCGCACTTTGATATAAACAACAGTAAAAGAGGAGGAAAGAAACTAGCAGGAGGCTGAATTCTAAATGAATACAAAGCTAGACTGTGTGCTTTCCAATGTTGTACAAGCAACAGCTGAAGAACTTACAGGCTGTAGCGTTGGCCAGGAACAACAAGAGGACAGTCTGCTCTGAGTGTGCCATTCTTACTTCAGTCTCGTGCTTCTCTACTTCAGTTTCTCGCGCCCTCTCTTGCGCTGTCTTTTTGTCTCCTGTGAGTGTGAGGTGCTCCTCTCCCCCTATTCCCGCTCGAGGAGTTCTCGACTACCCAGCTTGGAAGCCGTCAGCTGTCATCAATAAATAGTCTCCTTGAACTCCGAGTGAGGCTGGGGCGGGGCCAACAACGGTCGGAGCGACTAACTGGACTCGGAGCGGGACTTTACTAACGGGCCGCGTTGCACTGCAACCTGCACTCCTGCCCTGCGGTAACTGCAGCAGGCAGGCACAGCCGCACAGCGCAAACGCGGGACTTTCAATTAAATTGCCAAAACGAAGTCCCGCGTTTGTGTGCACTGTGCATGCAGCGGCAGCCTGCAGTTACCGAAGTTGAAGCAGGTCACCCGGGTCTGGTCACGTCACAGAACTTCTAGGCCGCGGCGGCGGCAACGGGCCTCCAGACAGTGCCAGCCCACGCGGCCGCCTCAAAAATGGTGCCGCCTGGGGCAGACCGCCCCCCCTAGCCACTGCCACTTTGGCTGCTTTGTTTATTGCTCTGCGAAAGATTTCTGAGGAGGGTTTCTGAGCCCAGAGTTCTGTTGCATTTGTACCTTTCAATGCTGTTTCAAGAATTTACTGTAATTTGAATTTGGATCTTCTTCTTAGGCCCGCCACAAGGTGTCATGTGAGACATTGGAACGATTCAACAAAAGTTTGCACCAGGTTTTAATTGCAGCAAATGTACCAGTACCAATCTGTTGTTTGGCGATTTGGAGAATTGAGAAACCAACAACTATGATCCTGTGATTTATTTATTAATATTATTACTGGGTCTGTTGAAGGAGTGTAGTTAGTTCCGCAAGCACCAATCGCATTCTTCAACAATGTGGTCAGTTTCGCCTGTCCAATCCAAGCCTGCTGAGTATCTTGCACCAATAGATTTGTGATGCTTAATTAAGGACATAACTGATGGATTTGGTGGCCTCCACAATAGGTGGTTTGAAACTTAGAGGAGTATATTATGTTATGTTAATTTCGATTTATATAGCGCCAAATCACCGACAGGTCTCTTAGCGCTTGCTTTGGGAACCCGTCCTGGCTTTTCCCTGTGAGATAACCCCTACTGGGCATCCCCAAGGTGAAGACCAGGCATCCTATCGCAGTGGGCCGTAGTGGAGATTAAGCAAGTTATTGCCCAGAGTTGCAGAGTGTGAACCCATGATTCGAGTAGGCACCGAGGCGAGAATTATCGAGTCCGTGGACATTTTTGAGCTCAAGACCCTGCCGCGTCGGGAATTGAACCCTGGTCCCAGGTCTGACCTCTGCATCAGGGTCTGCGTCCTCTAACCAGTGAGCCACACTTCTCCACTTATTCCATCCGCTATTGTTCAGGAAGGCTGGATGTTTTGGAGAGATCAATAGGAATTCTATTTTAGTTGGTTTACGGTTCAGATGATGGTATGACGTCCACTTTTGGATTTAGGCTAAGGTGATGGAGAGTGGGAGGATGCCACTTGGGTGGAAAATCTTCAAATACATTCGTCTGCAAACTGATGAAAATTCTGATCATTAAGAATCCCGGATTTACTGATAATCCCTCCAAGTAGGTCTAGTTGTAGGTCGTACAGAGTTGTAGATAGTATCTAGCTCTATGGAACCCCTAGTTGTACGCCGACTTTGCTAAATAAAGACTTCCTAATTATAACTTCTTGTGAGCGGTCCAATAAACAGGAGGTGAGGCAGTTCAGAACTATCCCTTCAATGCCCACCCGTTCTTTCAGGATGTTAATCAGAGTGGGTGGATGACCATATCAAAGGCAGCCGAGAGATCAAGGTGCATGTTAGACCTGGCACCATTGGTGTGGGTCTCCCTTCCATTTTTTGCTGTTGCCTCATGTGTTTTTGCTGTGTTAGATGCTTTGGGCACTGTGCCACTGCTGACCAGTGCCACAGTGCAAGTGCTCCCTATTGTAAATTGATGTATGGATTAGTGATTCCATGTTTGGCTATTTTTGGTTTACTTGTCAGACCCTAGTCTAGTGCACTGAGTGTGCCAGGGCGTGTAATCCAAAATGCTGCTGGTGGGCCTGCAGTACTGGTTGTGCCACCCACAAAAGCAGCCTTGTAAAATTTGACTAATGTCTGCCATTGCAGAACCTGCGTGCAGTCTGGTACTCTCATGTTGACTGAGCAAGTGCACCCACTTCCCAGTCCCTAAACCTTCCCTTTTCTTCATATCAGTCACCCCTATGGTAGGCCCAAGGGCAGGGTACATTGTAAGTATAAGGTAGGACAAGCCCTGGTGTGTGTGGCATGTCCTAATAGTGAATTACAGCCATTTTTGTTTTTTGCTATTGCAAGGCTACCTGTTCTCTATAGGCCAGAATGGGCTGTTAGAATTGTTACATTTCATAATCCTAACAGGCTCAGAGAACATGGTAGAAATTTGAGTTTAGTATACTCAGAATAATAAAAAACATCTTTTAGTAAAGTTTATTTTAATATTCTGTGTTTGCAAATACCACTTTTAGAAGGTAGGTATTTGCTTGTCTAACCATTCAAACCTGCCTCTGCTATGTTGTGTATACCTATGTCTGGTTTTGTGAGTGACAGGGCTGGGGAATTCCAGGAGACAGGCTGAGTCACCCGGTGGTGAATAGAGAGATCTGCATCTAGATGGGAGGGAGGAGTGCACCTGAACTCTGAATAGGGCTGTGCCTGCCTTCCACAATGCTGACTCCACCCCCTGGGGAGCAGCTGATGTCTCTGCCCTGCACACTGAAAGAAGAAAAGGAGTAATGTCAACAAAGTGCTCCAGGACTGTACTTGCCTTCCACAATGCTGGCTCCACCTCCTGTGGGGCGTCTGATGTGCCTGCCCTGCACTGTGAAAGGAAAGGAAAAGTCTGGTAAACAGAGGGCTTCAGAACTGGTTTGGACTGGGAAAAGGCCCCTCTTCCCTCAGAGAACAAAGGATTTTGTGGTATGAATATTGGGACCCTGCTCCCAAGAAATTAGATCACGTTTGGACTACAAGAAGAAACCTTTACTGAGGAGAGGAACCTGAAGAAACTGAGGAGAGACTATTCCCAAGCTGAAGTGCTGCTTGGGGGATTGGCCTGCAGTGGTTGCCTTACTGCCAAAGGAAGGAGAAAGGAACTTTGCTTTCAACTTGTGATGGATCTCCAAGGGCTTGGAAAAGAGCTTGCCTCCTGCTGACGCATTGCAAGCATCGACCAAGAGCACCTCGCATCCCCGAGAAGGGCTCCACGGTCAGAGCTGCTGCCGTCGCATCTTGGATATTGCAGCTGTTGTTGTCGCATTGAGCGGAAACTTCACGCATCGTGGGAGAAGAGCGTCGCCTCTGGAGCTGCTGCCGTCGCATCTTGGATGTTGCCGCTGTAGTCCACGCATCGAACCGAGAGCTTCTCGCATCCCCGAGAAGCGTGCCGCATCTGGAAGATCTTCACGTCTTTATTTCTTTGCACCTGAACTTTGCCGCATTTCCCATCGCTGCGACATTGCTTGTCGTGGAAGCGCAACGCAACCTAAGGTATATTGACGCAGAGTGTCGCATCTAAGAACTGAACTGAACCAAGCTTAAATCTACCATCTTTAAGTAATCATAGTGTGTATTTTTGTCGTTTATGGTCTTGTGGTAACTCTGTATAAAGTCTACTTACTTTTTATATAAAACCTGTGTAGTGTCCATTTGTGGTGTTGTCACTGGGTTACTGTATGTGGTCACAAGTGCTTAACTTACAACGCCTCTGAAGTAAAGCCTAGACTGCTCTCGCCACGCTACCTAGAGGGTGAGCAGGGGTAATTTTAGGAGTGTAATCCCCCTTGTCCTGACTAGAGGAGGGGGGCCCTATGTGTCAAAAGTACCTACCTGTGCCAACTAGAGACCTCCAAATCTAACATTGGAAGCAGCGGAAGGATTCTGGATTTGCATTTGTGACTCATGTACAGTGACTGGTGAACACTACTTAGTGAGTGCAGACCATAACTATACCACATACTTTTTGGTAGATTCCTTTTTGAATTTTTAGTTTACCTATTTTTAAAAGATGCCTGATTCAGTCATAGTAGAGAGAGCAGAATCTGTAGCCTCCCTTAATTGCGAATAGGAAGAAGATCAATCAATCAAGGCATTTATATAGTGCGCTACTCACCCGGAGGGTCTCAAGGCGCTTGGAATGGCTGGAATGCTACACAGTAAAGCAACTGAAGTACTTTTGCAAGAAATTCAAGGTTTCCACTGTTGGGTGCACCAAGAAAGAAGAATTCTACAAGGCGCTGAGGGCCTGGGTAGAAGCAAGGAAAACTCCTGAGATTGAGGAGGATGATAATGCAGTAGTACAACAGGAAAAGCCATTGGGCTCAAGAGGAAGGAAGACACCTTCCCCTACAGGTAGCATTGGCTCTAAAAAATAGTCTGTTTCCAGAGGAGTTGGAGGACAGAGAGAGATCAAGAAGGCATGAAATGCAGATGACCACAATCAGAGGTATCATAGCTTACCGATTACCGGGTCCTCTTTCCAACTTTTACACGGCCACTGACAAATTTATCAACCCTCTGGCCATTAACGCCTTAACCGCGGCGGCAATTCCGCCACGGTGCGAGCGTTCTAATGGGTGGGCAAGGCTGAGACAGCCAACGGTCGTACGCAGCACAAGGGAGGGAGTGCTCCTGTCAGCCGTTGGCCGACGGGAGCACGGAAGGGGTTAACTCCAAAGATTTCCTCTTCCTCAGTGACCTCAACTTCCACCTGGAAGACCACAATGACACCAACACCAACAATCTACTGTAAAGCATGAAAATCCTGGGACTGTTCCTGTTGGTCACCGATTCCACACACATCGCTGGACACACTATCGACCCCATTTTTGCAGCCACCAGCACATCAGATTCAACCATGCTACAAAGATCACCTGATCCGACCACTCCATTGTCCACTTTCACATCACAACCCACTGGCTCACCACCACTCCCCCCAGAGCCCTCTACAGGAGCTGGAGCAAAGTAACAGACGACATCTGGGCCAACTCCCTCAATGCTCCCCCAACACCCCCTTCGACCATGAAGATGCGGTCAGAAACTTCAGCGCATGGATAATCACATGCGCTGGCAATGTCACCCCTCAAAGCTACCAAAACAAACAGATCCTCCAAACACCACGACTGATTTACACCAGAGCTAGAAGCTCACAATGTCTCTTGCAAACAACTTGAGAGGATCTGGCCATCCAGTAAAACTAACAATGACCACGACAATATCAAACTAGCACTCAACAGGTACCACCGCTATCTCAAAACAAAAAACAAAAAAACGCGCCCTGGCCCCACGCCTGGACACAAGCTCAAACCTCAACAAGAAGTTTTTCTGCATCATCAAAGAATTCTCCAACCTCACAGCCACTGAGAACGATGCCAGTTCAGAGTGCTCACCCACACCTACAAAGACACCCTCAACAAGGGTCCATCCTACCTCAACTACAGGGTAAACTTCCACCCACCCATCCACACCATTCACTCCTCATCCCTCTTCTTGGTCCATTTCCCCCGCATTCACAAAACCCGAAGTGGCAGCAGCGCCTTCACACACCTGGTAGCCAAGTCCTGGAATGGCCTACACCTCCACACTTCACCCACCCTGCAAGAGTTCAAGAAAGACCTGAAGACCCCTCTCTTTGACTAACTCAGCCCTGCAGCAGACCCATTTTTCCCAGCACCTGGCTACCCTCAGGGGTGATAAGAAGAGATTTACAAATCCTACTTGATTGATTGATTGATTGATTGCGACAAGTGACTTTATGAGATTTTTGTATTGTGATTATGAATTACTGAGCAATTTATTGTAATTGCATATGAGATTGTTACGTTTGTTTTTATCCCCTACTCGAAGGAAGATAGAGGCACTTGACCATAAAAGAATACAAAGAGCCTTATTGTGAGTCAGGTGAAGCGACTCCTGCTTGTGAGTTAGCCATGCATAATTACAAGTCGTGTGCGGAAATGCAGTGACATTTTAAAGAGTCTGGGTGACCAGGTCAAAAAAATATTTTTATGTTTCTGTTTGGAACAGCTTTGAACTTTGTTACCCATTTTCTGCAAATTAAAGCCCCATGTACCGAAAATTCTGACGCAACATCCTACTCCAGAGAGTCTGATAATGCAAGATTCCAGCAGTAAAGTCAAGTCAAGTAAAATTACTGAGAATATGGAAGGACAGACACTATGGGCAAGAAATTATTTTTGTCAACAGTCTAGCATGGGGCCCCATTAATGATGTTTGTCTTCTAGGTCATGGCTCTGGATTTGCCCAAATGGTTCAACATGGTCAATACACTGTTGCATATAATTTTCCGGCTTGGAAACCACTGATTATGGGCCTTGTGCCATGGTCATCAGAGCCATGAGTAGGGGTCATGGGTGAATACACTCCACCGGAGTTTCTGGATAGGTCCAGTCCTCACTTATGGACATGCCCATTGATGGGGCTTGACTTTTTGGCACAAACGTTGGCGCAGCCCTAGGGCAGTTCAATGGTGACAGAGTTACAGCTTGTTCTTTGGGGTTAACTTTCGTTGTTAGCTAGATCTACCAGAATTGCATGGTGTCTAGAGCCTAGTTGAGAGGTCTAGTCAACTCCATTCAACCACAGCCTTCTCGGTCAATTTATCAACCTACACATACTTCTCATTGTGATAGTCACATTGGGTGTGCCAGAGGACAAGGTCAGCAAAAGTAGCATTCTTCTCTTCTCCTGTCCCAGTCTCCAATTACAATGTCCAAACCCAATTTGTTAGTCCTGAAACAAACATTTGGGTACAGCCGGGGCTCCCAATTGCATTGTACTAAGATTGTCTAGAAGGCATTGAGAGAAATATGATGCTACTCCATACTTTCTGTTCCCTAGGAATGTTTGTAGGCTTGAGACCGGTTTTCGACCTCACGCTGCAAAACTCATTCCTCATAAAGGAAAAGTTTAAGAAGAGGACCCTTGCACAAGATGAACCTAGAGGACTGGATAGAGTCCCCCTGAATCTACAGGGCATGTCCTCCCATGCACTAGTCCTGCTGTCCCACAGAAGGATCCGCTTTGTGATGGGATTATCCACGTCCAATTCACTGTCCCACCTTTTGTCCTCAGTTCAGTCCCTGAATCTTTAAAAAAGATCACATCAGTCGTCTTGGCCCATCTTTTCAGGCTGGAGATGCACATATTTCCATGAGAACTGGCTTTTGCAGGTGAGCTATCCCTTGCTAATCTAGCACAACCTGAAGTAACAGTGTTATTGTTGTTAAATGGTGCCAAGTGGTTTCTGGTCACATAATGCTCCTGGATTTTTTACTTTTGACTATCAGTGTTACTGTGAGTGAGTCTCCCTACCTGACTCTCATTAAGTAAATTCACTGTAATTGGTCTAAGAGTGCTAACTACCATGGTCTGCCTCTTAAAAAAATAAGGCTACTGTTTCACAGCTAGGGAAGAGGCTGCGGGCTGGTTATACAGGAACACAAAACGCACATAGTTGTGCACATGGATGCTGGCTGCACGTGTCAATCTACTGTCCTCCACAGCCCGTTATCGGTGTGGAGGTAGCTTGTCATAGAAGGGACCCTTGAGGGATTGGTACTGACCTGGGTAGGCCTTATAATGCGAGTGGGCATACATGGGGTAGCTCTAAAGTGCTTACTGAAGGTCTATGGTGCTTAAACTTTATTGTCCAAAATAGGTGAAAGCTGCACTAAATTAGAGTTTCACGCACTTAGGGGCATATTTATGCGAGCTTTGCATAATGTTTGCACCACGCAAAGTGCTCCATGCGTAACGCAAGGCTCTAAGTCAGATTTATGAAGCCACGCAAAGCGACCTAGCATGGCTTTGAGTGGCTTCATAAATCTTGAGCAAGGCGACGCTGCTCATATCTTTGTGTCGCCCTACTCTGCGCGAGGCAGAAGTTCCATGGCTGTTGGGGTGGCTGTTCCAATGCATCGTTCATGGTTTTTGATGCATTCCCAGATTACAAGGACTTGTAAACCTGGGTATGGGTCAAAATCTTACGCGTCCTGAGGTGAGGCGTAACAAAGAGAAATATGTTTATTTCTCCTCTTTTTTTTTCTCTATGTGTTCAGCATTCTGCAGCATACATAGAAAGAGGAAAATGCCTCTCAGTATTGTTTTTGTGTAGGAAAGTGCCCCTTACTGCACAAAACAATCCTGCAAACAACACAGGCACCTTTGCTACATAGTGCAAGGGTGCCTGCATTGTCACTAGGCTGCCAAAAGGGTGCCCTGCCAGGGCACGGGGAAAGGACAGGAATGCACTGTATTGGACAAATACAGTGCATTCCTACCCTTTCACTCTGTCATATTTGACTTTTTGAGAGAAGCGTATGTGCCTTGATGAATCCTTTTAATACCACGAGGGAAAGACCCATACCATGCAAGGTGGGTTACAGGGGTTTTACTTAATTCCCTCTTTTTAACATGTTCGGAATCGCTACAGACAGTATTGGGTTCAAGAATTGTCCCACATTTAGCTTTTTAAGACCATAGTCTTAGTATACCAAAGCCAGCTGGAGTAGCGGCATTGACCTCATGAGAGATAGGACGCACCACATCAGCCAATCCTCCCCACAATCTTACTGACCAAGCTACGGCCCTGGGTGTGTTGAGACCCACCAGAGATGGCGAGCTTGTCTGCTGGTCGTGATGGCTTTGTAAATAACATAAAAAGAATCATAGACATGTGGAAATTTAGTTTGTGAACTGAACATTATCTGCGCCAGCTTGTCACCCATGTACAACGTGCACGATCGCCATTTTTAGCATCATGGTCTCCCTGTCCACGATCGATCGCCAGCACGTCCCCTCTGACCCAGCAGGCATCCTCCGCGCACCCTGGCTCCCCCTCCCTCCGCCTTCTGAGCACGACCCTTCTGCATGACCCTGTCCTTGGGAGTCACGCCAGCGCCTGACCAACACCTCCTCCCCTCCCATGAATGCCCCTCTGTTGATAAACCTCCCTCCTGCACTGGATTGTCCACGCAGCATGAATACCTCTCCATTGATGGCCCCTCACCCCGTGTCCGACTGTCCACACAGGTCCGAGGCCATTGCCTAAGCCGGGAGATATCATTTACTGCTCTTTTTGTATGAGGTCGCTCTCCTTCAAAGGTCCCTCTATTGATCCAGACCTCCCCACCCCTGTGACATGATCAGGCGCACACATCCTAAGACTCGACAACACACTCCACTGCGTGATGACCCCCTCCTCTTATCAGCAGGTTGAGGACCCCTATTGTGAAGATATATGGGGGTGGGATTAACACGTGGATTACGGGGATGACTTTTTCGTGCTATACAAAGATCTGATTGTATTAACGGAAGGTCACATGCCATAAACCAGTGTATAAGAGGCCAGGCCTCCGAGAGGCTGTTAGAGCACCTCGAGACGATACCTTGTTGTCTGATCTGATGTGTTCTGCTCCGTCGGAATAAACTTCTGTTTCCTGCCTTCTGGTCTCCGGCGCCTGCCTCATTGCTTGGTAATTTGAATGGTACAAGGGCGGTTAGCGCCGGGCAAATCTTGAGAAAGGTCTTAGCCCTACCTTTTTCTACAAATTGGCGTCCCAAAGCGTGGGGCCCATCAGCGACACGTGGATCCAGTGGGAGAGGTCCCGATGACAGAGTGAACGACTGCAACGATCGGGAAGAGCTCATGTCCGATAGACCCTCGTCTGACAGCCGATCATCCGACCTTCACTAGTTCTGAACAGACCTCTCTCGAGTGATCTACGGTCCTGACTGGGAACCATCAGGAGTGCCGCGAACATCACGAAGGAGAGAGGACGATCGGGCGCTGGATCCAGAGGACAGGAAACCGTCCATGCGGTCCGGGTAAGGTCGTGTAAGCACGACGAATTGAGAAAAATTGTTTTTGTTTGGATAATACTAGTATTACGCTTTGTTGAAACCTCTGGAGATTCGCTGTCTGCAAACGGGGAAAAACAAACAGGCTCTCTCTTTGCAAACAGTGAAGGATAGGTAACGCGGACTTTTGTACCTATTGTAATCCGTCGTGCCTATTTTCCTCCCCCACTGTTTCCCGAACTATCGTTCGTGGATTATTGTCTGGAGATTCTTTGTCTGCAAACAGGGAAGAACAAGGTCTCTCTTTGCAGGTAGAGAAAGAGTGGGTAGTGATAACTTTTCGTGCCCACTTATTCTCCCCACTGAATTGTTTGATTGGCCGATTGTTCGGTATTGGTTCGTTTGAGGTATTCACCGCCGGCAAACAACGGAGAATAGAAATATTCTGTCTAGTCTTTGCCCGCCGTGATAAGATAGGTAGTGCAGATTTTTGTCCCCGGTGTAAACCGTCATGCCTATCTTCTCCCCACTGGTTGGTAGCCTGTTTAGCCCGGACCGCTTATTAGAGATGAACCATCCAGCTCCACTGGAGGGCACCCCTAATAAGGACATGTTCACTAAGTATGGACTAGTCGCTATAGCTTACACTAGACTATGGCATAAATACACGAAAAAGAACCCTGAAAGTCAGTGGCCACTGATAGGGTCCTTTAGTGAAAATAAAATAAAAACATTAGAAATAGCGCTCCAAAAGAATAAGACCACGCCCACTATGCTCGACAGTATCGGCATGTGGCGCAAAGAAACGGAACAACGAAAGAAAAGAGAAGAAGCAAAAATAGGGAAAGAATTACGAAAGGCAGCCCACCTAGCCGCAAAGCAACTAGAAGAAGACATAAAAGAAAGAAAAGAAGCTCCACAAAACCAAGAGTCAGGGTCAACAGGCCAATGTCCTGTTAGGACCCCCTCTGCGCTCTACCCTGAACTACCCTCCAAACAACGGGCAAACGATGAGCTATTGCTAGGTCCACCGATCATCTACATGCCCCCTCCATATGCTCCCAGCCAACAAAACTTGCAAGCCCCGAGTGTGAGTGAAAGTGGCCCTAGTGCTAGTGCACCGGCCCTCGCGGCCTCCGCACCAGCCACATTAACAACTTCGTTAGACGACCCCGAGGCTAGCAAACAATCATCCGCCAGGTTAAGTAGGTTAAGCAAAGATGAGCGGGATGGGATTAATGAAATAGCAAAGACATTGGTAGAACGAAGGGAGAGCGAAGAATACACAATGAGCGTATATAATTCTCATGCCGACAGCCATAGACGGCATTTCATTTTGCGGTTCAGCTACCACACCCTGAACGCGTATGAAGATAGGTATCAGAGTAAGGGTCCCGCTAAACTCACAACACTGTATAGAAAGATTGATGTTGGAGATGGGACTGAACGTGAGGCGACGGAGCTCTTCATGCAGATGCTTGAGGTCTTCCGCCACCTCGCGGAACAGAAACCAGAAGCCAAGGTTACGGTCCCTGAAACAACCCCGGCAGAGGTAGCCAATACTATGATGCCTATCAGAGAAGCGGCTCCTTACTGGATCCCGCCACGGGGCCAGGGAACGAGCGATGATGTTAATAGTGAAAATGCAAAGGGGAGGGTTGTGTACAATTGGGTTTACCAACCATGGGACCGACAAGACATCCTAACCTTCAAGCAAACCTTGCCCGACTTAAGAAAGAACCCGACGGCATTCTATACCGAATTAGGCACAGCCTTGGGTTCGACAATAATGACTCTAGCAGATATTGACTTGTTCTTTGGGTTATGCCTGCCAGCTGATGTGTGGAAGCAAATCCGGAAAGTCGACCACACGGATCTGTTTGGACATACCTGGGACCAACTCGGTAAACTAGATAGACAGCGAGAGCCGGGGAGTAAACCAGTGAAGGACATACTGGAACTCCCAGACAAACTGGTCCAGAAGTTAAAAACCCTGGTCCCGGAAAGAAAAGTCGACTGGTCGATAGTCACGGCCTGTCGACAGAAACCCCAGGAGGATGTGTCAGAATACTTCTCCCGATTCGAGACCGCGTTCTCCGACTACAGTGGCCAATACATGACCACCGCAACCGGACAGCACCTGTTTGTGCAAAATTACGTAAAGGGACTAACACAGGAAGTCTCCCAAAAACTACAGACGAGTGAGAGTAGTTGGGGGGCCTCCAAACCCGCAGCTATCCTTCAGATGGCTCAGTATTACGAGCACCAAAAGAATGAGAATGATAGGGCGTCCGAGAAAAAGAAGAAAGATTTGAAGGAAAGGGTAATGATAGCCCAGATACAGGGTATAGCGCTAGGACGGGAGCACCAAAGGGGGAACTACCCATCAACCACCCCCAGAGATCTACCTCCTAAAGATCACACCCCAGCACCCCACACCGGACGTAGAGACGTTAGCAATGACCAGTGCGCCTTCTGCAAAGGGCTCGGTCATTGGAAATTTCAGTGTCCAGTTCTGATAGAAATGAACAGAAATAGGGAGTCCAGGGATGTGGCGGGTGGTCCAAGGAATAGAATACAGGGACGAGGGAGCCCCAACGACACCAATAATGACAGATCAGGAAGACTGAACACATTTGACCGTCCCCGACAGAACCAATATCAGCTATCTGAAGGTGAACATGCCCCCGACTTTGCATAGGACTGCCAGGGGCAAGGGAGGGATCCAGTCGAGCTCTGTGTTGACCAGCAAGGTCCTTATGTCACCGCTAAGGTCTTGGGTACAGAGTCTCCATTCTTGGTAGACACTGGGGCGACACGTAGTGTGTTATCAAAACGACTGATTCCAAGGGCACCCTTGTCTGGCTCACACATAACGTCGATAGGTTTCGATGGGACGCCCTCCACTAACCCCCTGTCCGTACCTATTACCTTTGACCTAGAAAACAACACTGCTGACGCGACATTTCTCCTCTCCTCCAACTCCCCTGACGCCATTATGGGCATTGACTTACTGAAGCATTTTCGAGCTACCATTAGGTGTTCCCCAGATGGAATACGAGTCATCCTGTACGACAACCCAGACATGCCCAGCTCCCGTCCCCCACGACACATGTGCTCTATGACTGACGCTGACCTATCCCTGCTTGACACCCTACCTTCGTACCTGTGGGCCAAAAATGACTCTGATGTGGGGCAAATGATGATTGATCCTATTCACATAACTGTACGACAGGACGCTATGCTCCCGAAACTCCCGCAGTATCGGATATCGCCAGAGGGTGAGAAGGCACTGGTAGCGATCATTCAGTCTCTGGTAGACGCAGGAGTGGTTGAAGAGGTGGTTAGCAACGTCTGCAACAGCCCAATCCTACCTATTGTTAAGAAGCAAGGTGAAGGAGATGAGAAAGCGTACCGCTTCATCATCGACTTGCGAGAGATTAACAAAGTGGTTGTACCCCAATATCCTGTGGTCTCTGATATCACCACCATCCTGACCCTCATCCCGTCCACTGCCACCACCTTTACTGTTATCGACCTTAAAAACGCGTTTTTCTCTATCCCCATCCATCCAGACAGCCGTTATCTCTTCGGCTTCACCTTAAAATCCCGTTCGTACCGATTTTGTAGAGCTCCCCAGGGGTACACTGAAAGTCCCAGCATTTACAGCCAGGCCCTCAAAAGACAGCTGGATGCCTTCCAGCTACCAGAGGGAGTGGCGTTGATCCAATATGTTGATGATATCCTTTTGGCGGCCGACACCACCCCGCTTGCAACAACAGCCACCGTCCAACTCCTACACTTTCTTGCAGAGAATGGCCATAAAGTCTCCAAAAAGAAGTTACAGTTCTGTCAGCCACAGGTGACTTACCTAGGCCATCTTCTGTCCAAAGAAGGGAGGAAACTTACACCCGACCGAATCCAAACCATCCTAGATACCCCCATCCCGAAAACGCAAAAGCAGGTCCGCTCTCTGGTTGGCCTAACCTCTTTTTGCAGACAGTGGTTGCCTAATTACAGCCTCATTGTGAAACCATTACTTGCCCTACTGACCAAAGATGCCCCCTCCCCGCTACCTTGGACCTCTGAGTGTCAAGCCTCCTTTAAGGAATTACGGGATGCACTCTGCTCAGCGCCCGTCCTCGGAACGCCGGATTACTCCAAACCCTTCTCCCTCTTCACCCACGAAAGGGAGGGATGCGCATTGTCTGTCCTAACTCAATCGATTGGTCCTAAGCAGCGCCCTTGTGCCTACTTCTCCGCCACTCTTGATCCTGTAGCCAGAGCTTTGCCTGCCTGCCTTCGAGCAGTAGCCGCCGCTGCTGTCTCTATCCGTCAGAGCGAGGGAATTGTACTTTCCAACTCTCTCACAGTGCTAGTACCCCATGCAGTCGACACCCTCTTGAACCAGACCAAAACCCAGCACCTGACTAGCGCACGACTGACAGGGTACGAGTTGACCCTGCTTGCACCCCACATCACACTAAAGAGATGTACGACTTTGAATCCTGCCACATTGCTACCCCTGCCTGAAAATGACCCCGACATTCCTCCCATCCACGACTGTGTGACCCTCACGGACGAACAAACTAGGAGTAGGGTTGACCTCCGAGACACTGCTTTCCCTGACCCCGATGGAGAGCTATGGGTAGACGGCTCTTGCATCAAACTCCCAGACGGCACCACCTCAGCTGCCTATGCAGTAACGACAGCCCGAACAGTAGTTGAGACAGCTTGCATCACACAACGATCTGCCCAAGCAGCAGAGCTGATAGCCCTCACCCGAGCATGCACCATAGCCGCAGGGACCACCACGAATGTATATACGGACAGCCAGTATGCCTTCGGAGTGGTCCACCATTTTGGGCTCCTGTGGAGAGAGAGGGGATTCCTGACGTCCCACGGCACCCCGATCCTCCACGGAGATCTAGTCTCCGCTCTGATTGAAGCAGTCCTCCTCCCCAAACGATTAGCGGTGATCAAATGTCAGGCACACAAAAGGGTGACAGACTTAGTTGGACAAGGGAATGCATTGGCCGACATCACTGCACGAACCACAGCCGAGAATAGGACAGCGACACACATGTACGTGACCAGGTCACAAGCAGAAACATGGAGTGACACAAGGATAATGATCAGGGACATTCAATCGGCCAGCACCCCTCACGAGCTGACTAAGTGGGCAGGGGTGGGTTTGAAGGATGAGGAAGGCTGTTGGCGAACGAAGGATGCAAGCAAATGGATGCTGCCCGACTCATATCTGATTCCCATACTGACCATGGCTCACTCCCCCGCACACATAGGATCTGCACCCATGATTGAACTCATTTCCAAAGTCTGGCATAACGACAAAATCCCTGATTCAGCCAGACGCCTAGTTCGACAATGCCTTATCTGTCTGCAACACAACCCCGGGAAAGGAGCTGTAGTACCCCGGGGAGGGTTCGGGACCCCCAATCATCCCTTTGAGGTCCTTCAGATGGACTACATCCAACTAGAAAGATGCCAAAGCCTGAAGTACGTACTAGTCATCGTATGTGCCTTCAGCAAATGGGTAGAAGCCTATCCAACCCGTGACAACACTGCCATGACTACTGCCAAAGTACTACTGAAGGAATTCTTCCCTCGCTATGGCCTTTGTCGAATTTTATGGAGCGACAACGGCCCCCACTTCATAGCTGAGGTTATCCAATTAATCCTAAAGGGGTTGGGGGTGAAGCAACGATTTCATGCGGTCTTCCACCCCCAATCCGCTGGTCTAGTGGAACGCCATAATGCCACACTGAAGCTGAAACTGGCAAAAATAGTGGCCACCACTGGACTTAACTGGCCGGATGCCCTCCCACTGGCCTTGTTATCGATGCGTTCCACCCCCACCAAGCACCATTTGACCCCCTACGAGGTCGTGTTTGGGCGTCCAATGAATCTCTGGACTGCTCCCAAACCGACCTCCATTCATGACGTCCCAGACGTCCTACTATCTGATTATTTGTGCAAGTTAACTAAAACGTTGTCTGTCATTCATCAACAGGTGCAGCAGGCCATCCCCGATGCTTCCAGGGGCCCCGGTCACGACATCCAACCGGGAGATTTCGTATTGATACGAAATTTCCAGCGAACCAAAAGTCTGGAACCTCGGTGGACGGGCCCCTGGCAAGTGCTGATCACCACCCGAACGGCACTCCGAGTGGAGGGGAAGAAGCACTGGCTGCACGCGCATCATTGCCGGAAGGTCTCTGCGAACCTGGCCACAACAGAAAACGTCAGCACCCAAGAAGAGCTCCTGAGCAAAGACCGACCGATATTGGACTGTTATCCCGATACTGAGGCACTCGAACTTGCAAAATTCTCTGATCCCACCGTGCCATCCAGAGAAGGGTATTTCCTGCGTCGAAAAGGAGGGAGTTTCGGCTAAGTAGGCCACGGACTAAGTTAAATCTCAGAACGGTGACCTAAACACAATCAAGGGTTGCCGGGAGAGAAGCTAAACGAAGTCTGTGGTTCTGCCCGCTACCGAGCCCCCTTGAAGATGATGGAAGCGCCAGATAAGAAGATGATGGAAGCGCCAGATAAGAAGATGATGGAAGCAACAGGAAATACCCAGTATAGAAATCCAAAGACTGACAACTTGCACAAATCAAAGACAATCGCACTCTTTATTGTCTTCCTCTTCTGCCTCCTCCTCATGACCTCCTTCTGGATTCTGGAGGAGAGCACACCGGCTCATGAGACATTGCTACCTACTGCACAGCCAACACCCCTGAAAGAGCATCACCTGATCTCTCTGTCGCCTCAGCTCCGAGAAAGGCGCAAGGAATTCTGGAACAATTCCTTCGTGCAACTGTTGCACCAACATAACCTTGCTGCAAATGCTACGAACTGTTGGATCTGCGGGTTGCTCCCGCATGCCACTGGACACTCCATCCCCTTCATCCCTTCACCCTTCTCGATTCACGGCTCTTGCCTCGCCTGGTTGATCCTCATGCAAGAAAGCCACAGGGACAATGCCACCTCCAGCCGGACAGTGTCACACTTCTACTCTGGGTTCTGGCTGAACAAAACAGGAACGACTTCAGCTGCCCTATGCCCTGCGCTCGCAGGCACCACCTTCATCAAAAACATTCCAGCCAAAGAACGAGTCGAAGTACAGGTGCTCCACAATCCAGCCAGAACCACCTTCTCTCATCTGCAGAAACAAACTACCGCCACCCTGACTGTGGCTCTGTCCGTGATCAATGTCACTGGCCTTGTGTGCCTAGAAGGCCAGGGAACGCAACTGGTGGGTTACAGCGCCTGCCGAATCACCAGAACATTGGACTCAGCTGAACCCCCTTCTTTTGTTGCTTCTCCGAATATGTACTTTGTGTGTGGCACCAAGGCTTACACCTGGCTCCCGAGAGGATGGAAGGGCACCTGTTATATTGCCTTCGTTCTTCCACCCACATATGTAGCCCCTGCCAACCACCACCGGCAGAGGCGTGCGGACGACCTTGGACAAACCGACTCCACCGGAGCACAGTTCCTGGATGCAGCAAAGGGACTTGTTCCTCTGTGGGGTCCAATGGCAAACAGCCGTGCTATCCGACACCTGACCCAGGCCGTAGAAACAACGATCAACATCACGGCTGGCATCCTCGCTAACAACACTGCGGAACTTCAGGCGGTCCGCCTTGTGACTCTTCAAAATCGACTCGTCCTAGACGTAGTCCTAGCCGACCGAGGAGGAGCATGCCGCATCATCGGATCCAGCTGCTGCACCTACGTACCTGACAACTCGCCTTCAGTCTACAAAGCCATTGAACACCTCCACAGACTGTCCTCAGAGGTTCACCAAGAGCAGGAAGGATGGTCGCTTGGGAGCTGGTTTTGGGACACTTTGAAAAATTGGGGTTGGAAGTTGTTTTCCTTTGTGCTGATACCTATTGTAATATTATGTGGGTGTTGCTTGGGTATCCAATGTCTGCCACCATTGTTCGGCCTTCTTTCTAGCTGTATGTGCCCAAAGACTTTGGACTTCCGAAATGAGCACATGAGTCCCCTCTATGAAATAGAAGTACATGGCCTTATGGGGATAAATCCAAACTGACAAGTTGGCGAGATATGTTAAAAGGGAGGACTGTGGAAATTTAGTTTGTGAACTGAACATTATCTGCGCCAGCTTGTCACCCATGTACAACGTGCACGATCGCCATTTTTAGCATCATGGTCTCCCTGTCCACGATCGATCGCCAGCACGTCCCCTCTGACCCAGCAGGCATCCTCCACGCACCCTGGCTCCCCCTCCCTCCGCCTTCTGAGCACGACCCTTCTGCATGACCCTGTCCTTGGGAGTCACGCCAGCGCCTGACCAACACCTCCTCCCCTCCCATGAATGCCCCTCTGTTGATAAACCTCCCTCCTGCACTGGATTGTCCACGCAGCATGAATACCTCTCCATTGATGGCCCCTCACCCCGTGTCCGACTGTCCACACAGGTCCGAGGCCATTGCCTAAGCCGGGAGATATCATTTACTGCTCTTTTTGTATGAGGTCGCTCTCCTTCAAAGGTCCCTCTATTGATCCAGACCTCCCCACCCCTGTGACATGATCAGGCGCACACATCCTAAGACTCGACAACACACTCCACTGCGTGATGACCCCCTCCTCTTATCAGCAGGTTGAGGACCCCTATTGTGAAGATATATGGGGGTGGGATTAACACGTGGATTACGGGGATGACTTTTTCGTGCTATACAAAGATCTGATTGTATTAACGGAAGGTCACATGCCATAAACCAGTGTATAAGAGGCCAGGCCTCCGAGAGGCTGTTAGAGCACCTCGAGACGATACCTTGTTGTCTGATCTGATGTGTTCTGCTCCGTCGGAATAAACTTCTGTTTCCTGCCTTCTGGTCTCCGGCGCCTGCCTCATTGCTTGGTAATTTGAATGGTACAAGGGCGGTTAGCGCCGGGCAAATCTTGAGAAAGGTCTTAGCCCTACCTTTTTCTACAGACAAAGGATTAACAATAAAAAGCTTTTCAATAAAATAAAAAAACAGGTTTGATTTTGCTCATCAATTTAAAAGTGAAGCAGTTGGTTAAGACTCAGGCCTGATGGGCCGATAAACACGATTATAGAGCTTAATAAAGGGAGCAGGGACCTCTAGTGTTCTCAAGCTAAATAGACAAAATGTAGAGGGAGATACCCTTTTACTTGGAAAAGGAATGGGTAACAAGCATTCAAAACAACAAATTTCCTTTTCCAAACTTTTTAGGCCGGAATCCTTAGGAGTCACTATAAAATGTAGGGACAGGTGGACTAGTGTGTAATGAGTATATGCGCAGGTTACCAAATTAACAAAACTACTTGGATGAATTCTTATATACAAAGGTTAAGTTACACACAACCCAATTTCAACATTCAAAATATATTATTTATTATTCACTGTTGAATTGCTGATACATTTCTAGAGTCAATTAATGTGGTTAAAAACACATGGTCACATTATTTATAAAAACATTTTTGCTAAAAATTCAAGAATCACAAAAGCTCAAATTATCACACTTAAAACACAAAATGTATTAATGAACAAATTGTCAATTGTCAATTTAAAAACACAAAAAGGTGTATAATAACAATCAGTCAGACAAGGTATTGGGTTGTTTTTTTCACAATTTTATCTAATATCACTGTTCTTTAAGTATTTATCATAAACATCCTATTTATTCATTTCATACATTAACCATTGTTAAGTGCTTAAATGTATCCTTAATAATCCCCTATTATTTGGTAACCTGTCAAAAACCTTTGCTCATATCACCGCATATGCTAAGACAATTTAGCTTTTGAAACTGTTATAAGAAAATGTCTCATACCTATTGGGTCTTAAAAAGACCTCCAATAATCTGTGTCGATAAAAATCTTAGAGGCTTGCTGGTAAGTCAAGCCCTGCTGAAGGGAAAAGAAAAATCAATTAACTCTGCCCTTTACATTGTGGTTGTTAATGTTATAACCTGTTCTTAGGTTTCTCTTATCTAGGGAGTATTTACTTCCACATGGAGTTATAATGTTCCTATGGCATATTGTTATCTTTTCCTTTGTTCTATTGCTAGAGAGAAACGAATTGCCATTAGGAATTGCTTTACCCTTCAAGTGCCTCTTTCTTAGATATATAGCATAGGGTAAGGAAGATACCTTTCATTCAACTCTTTATGCATCTTCTTGGTTCTTTTGCCCAAAAATGCTGAATTATTTCATTATTCTTTTTTCCCATTCTTTCTATTTTGTGCATAAGTATACCCTTAGTGTCCCTTCTCCTTACCGCTGTTGGCCTTCAAGGGAATGTGGGGAGGATGCGTTTTTCTTGTAGAAACCATAGACTTCCTCTTTTAAGTCTGAAAACATAATGATTTATAAGGGAGTCACACATTCAATATTTTATCTCCCCTTTCCTTCCTGTCTCCCATTTCCTTGCTGTTTGATTGGGGAATCACAGCCTGCTTACCATTAATTTATTCCACAATTTTATTAAGTCTTCTCTGTGGTTCCCTTCATTTAATAGGGAATTCCATTAGTTTGGAGTTTTATTTATTCTCAGCTGTAAAAGATTAAGTATTGCCAATTAATCCATGCTCCTACTCTCTATAGCTACCTGCCTAGGTTGGGTATTTCTTCTGCAACTTACTTGGTGAAAGAAGAATCCTGAACCATGTCCTCCCTTCTGTCTTCTCGCTCTGCAAGTGAATTTGGAGGGAATCAGAGTTCCTATAAATAGTGCTCCTAATTGTCAATTATCAATTAATTAACTCTCATTAGGGCGGTCCATGGTTGTTTGCCTCCTTTTTGCCTATTTTACGGGGGCCATCTTGTAAGGTGTTATCATTATGCCTCTCCCTATTGCTTTATACCATTATATGGGGCATATGTGTTTTTTTTCTTAAATTCTCTGTTATTTAATAACCATTTGTTAATCAACTGTTTTTACTACCTCGGTTTCATTAGGTATCTGATTGTTATTTATATTATAATTATATTTGGCTCTGCCCCTTCTGTTGTGACCTATTTTCATTTATATACGCCCCTGTTTGTTTTAAATTTCTATTTGCAGGCTACCATATGTATACATTCCTAAATTTTACCAAAGGATATTTATATCTTTTATTTCAGATTATGCTATTTCCCTCCGTGGACCTTTCATATTATAACTGACTTCGCTCATATGTGGGTGAACTGCTTTCTCCCTCTACAGGATTCTTTCCCACTCCTCTCTATTGATCAGGCCAGTTCTATATGTGTTAAATCTAGACATGTAGTACTGCTCCCTTTCCTTTCGTTTAGTAGTTAAATCACCTCCTCTCTTACTTATGCTGACTACTTCTAATATGCACCATTTGAGGTCCTCAGTCTTTTTTCTTGCCAGTGGGTTACCAAGGGTGCATTTTGCTTTTTGGTACGGAGTGCCGATCTATGTTCGTTTAATCTGAGTCTTATCTCTCTGCCGGTTTCGCCAATATTGGCTTTGTCACAGGGGCATTGAATCATATATCTAACATTCTGCGTCCTGCAATTCAGAAACATTTTATGAATATGGGTTATGCTACCATATATCACTGTCTGTCCTTTTGATTATGGAGCTACAGTTTTTACAATTACCACAAGGGAAATTGCCCATTGGTGTTGATCTGTTGATGGTACTTATCTGTTTTTTTTGGTTCTTATCAGGATATGTGTGCACTAGACAATTTCTTCTAGTCTTGTTTCTTCTGAACGCGAATATTGGTTTAGGTAACAGGACTGTTTCTGTATCATTTAATAATTTCTAATTGCTATTAATTAAGTTTTTGATTTTATTGGAAATATTTGAAAAATTTGTTACACACACTATGGTTTTGTCCAATTGTTCTTTCTTATTTTTTGGTTCAAATAGGCTGTCTCTATTGTAATACTTAGAATGTTTATAAGCTTTTTTCACCATTTGTTTAAGGTATCCTCTATCTAGAAACTTACTGGTTAAAACTTTGGCATGTTTTTCATATTCTAGTTTACTGGTGCAGTTACGCCGCACCCTTAAAAACTGGCCGAACGGTATATTATTCTTCTGGCATGCAGGATGATAGTTTGCATAGTATACCATCGTGTTTTTACCAGAAGGTTTCGTGAATAATTCTACCGTCGGACTCCCATCTGTATGCTTAATTCTAATGTCCAGGAACTCGCATGTACTGTCACTGTGGGAGGAGGTGAACTTAAGGTTCTCATCTCCTAAATTGATCCATTCTATGAATGAGAGTAGATTCTCTTCGTTACCTTGCCATATAAAAAACACGTCATCAATAAAACGTGACCATTTGGTTATATTTTCATAAAACGGTGAACCCATGAGCCCGGGGGAGAGGGAGAGGTTCCTTTTTCACACGTAAAAATCAGCGGAGTGTCATCAGCATAGGAAACTATTTTGGTGCCCTCTTCCTCTACCAGAAATACAAGGGGGATAGATATATATTACAAAGGGTAGGGCTGAGAATAGAGCCCTGAGGGGCACCTACATTCATGGCTGGAACCGGGGATGAGAAAGGTGGGGGGCAGATGTCCTAAGATCTAATTGCCAAGAAGGATGACATCCATGTTAAGGCAGTCCCCCCAGTCCGATGCTAGCATGTCTCTCCAGGAGCCTCTCATGTGAGACTGTATCAAGGCCGCCAACAGATCGAGCAGAACAGACTTGCCTCCCTGGTCCAGCTCACCCATAAGAAATTCAGTCAATTCCAGCAGAGTGTTTATGGAGGGCCTTGTTTACATGCTTCTCTAATACTTTGGAGAGGGCCGGAAGAAGGTAGATTGCCCTGTAGTTGGCAGGGTCTGTTGGTTTGGCGTTAGCCTTTTTTATCAGTGGGAGAATCTTAGCATTCTTTTATAATTTTGGCATGTTGCCTGAAGAGAGAGAAGCATTTAAGAGTTGCTTTACCGTGAGGTTCATGGTGGGAGCTAATAGGTTCAGGATATTCGCCAGACATGGGTCGGTAATAGAGCCAGACTAAATGCTTTGGAGGAGGGTCCGTGACTCTTCAAGCTGAAACTCAGGGAAAGCTAGTAAAGATGGAATATCGAAGCCGTCAAATATGCTCCAAGGTAGCAAGTCCGTTCTTCCTCTGAGATGTTAGTGAAGGCTTGTTGGATTACAGAGATCATTTTGTGGAAGAATTGAGCTATTTGCTTAGATCCTTCTTCCGTGCCTGGCCCTTCCTTTGTGCAGGCTTTAGGGGGGTAAATGATTTAACTATGCTAAAGATTTCCTTACTCTTATTTTGGGCATCTATCTTGGTTTGAAAGAAGTTTTTCTTGGCTGCCTTCAGAAGAATGTAATGAGCTTTTAAGTTTTCTTTATACACCTTCCCGTCCCCAAGTATATAGGATTTACGCCATTTCCGTTCCATTTTTCTACAATTTATTATGCTAGATCTGAGGGAATCGTTAAACCATGGAGCTGGTGGGGCCGAACTCTTTGAGGAGCGGGAAACAGCGGGTACCGCTGCACCAATGTTGGTTCGGAGCCATGAATCCATTGAGAGAGCGTCTGAGTAGGGGCAGCCACACAGCTCCGGTGAGGAATGACGAGGGAGTCTGCTAACATCGGAATGGATATTTTATGGAACGTCCTGTAATTAGGGACCCTCTGCTCTACGTTAGCCCGAGGGGCTGTGGCGAGTTAGGAATGACACATTTTATTAGGAGGTGGTCAGACCTGATAATGGGAAGTGGTAGGTTACTGATATTTCAAAGTTATGAAAGATTTGGTCTAGGGTATGGCCCTTTTTTAATGGGTGGCCGAAGAAATTGACGGAAACATGTGGCATGCCTGCAGCGTCTCCAACAAGGAAATAGTTTTAGGGTCTTTTCCAATGTCCATATGTATATTGAAATCTCCCAGAATAAGGCAGTTGTTGTATTTTAATCCAGGGAGGTTTTGGTTGTATCAAGCATAGTAATAAAATTTCAAATTACACTGGGAGGTCTGTAATCAGAAAACCAGCTATGCTATGATGGGGGCGATAAGGTACAGCAGTTCAAGTTCAAGTTCAGGAATTTGTATAGCGCACTACTCACCCAGAGGGTCTCAAGGTGCTTGGGGGGGGTGTGCATAATTTATCGAATAGCCAGGCTTTAAGTTGTTTTCTGAAGGAAATGTGGTTCTGAGTAAGGCGGAGGTGAGGGGGGAGAGAATTCCAGGTTTTGGCCCCTAAGTAGGAGAAGGATCTTCCTCCCATGGTGGATCTGTGGATGCACGGAATTGCGGCGAGGGCTTGATTGGAGGATCGTAGTTGGCGGGTGGGTGTGTAGAAGGACAGTCGTGTGTTGAGACATTCGGGTCCTAGGTTGTAGAGGGCCTTGTGTGCGTGGGTGAGGAGACGGAACGTTATTCTCTTGTTGACGGGAAGCCAGTGGAGGTCTTTCAGGTGACCGGTAATGTGAGCTTGACGAGGGATGTCTAATATGAGTCTGGCTGATGCGTTTTGAAGCAGAAGCGTAAGCACACATCCACTTGTAATGGGAATATAAAGGCTAATGACTATGATGCTAACTGGATCGCTAACGCAGCTGAGGAAGTGGAAACTGTGTCGGCGCAAGTGAGGAGCCCTATAGTAACCCCAGCCCTCCACACAATCGGCGTATAAACCGCAGCAGACCAGGACTGGTGGAAAAGCGAGATGCAAATCAAAGCAACTAAGGAGGCAAGCAGATTCAAGTAAAGTTCAAGTGCACGTTGGTAGGGGGAATTGTTAAAATGCACAGAGTAATTCAGCCACACATATACAATTTAAACAGTATTAAAAACCTAGTAGGAGGGCAAGAAACACTAAATCCTACCGCTGTCAGCTGAACGCGTCCTTTTGCATGGGGACTATATAGGCTAATGCCTATGATGCAAACTGGATCGCTTATGCAGCTGAGGAAGAGGAAACTAAGTGGGTGGAAGTGAGGAGCCAGATAGTTGCCCCAGCACTCTGCACAATCGGCGTATCAGCCACGGTAGACCAGGCCTGGAGCAGCTAAGGAGGTGTAGGCAAGCAGAATAAAGTAAAGTTCAAGTGCGCGTAAGTAGGAGAAATTGCTAAAAAGCACAAAGTAATTCAACCACAAATATACAATTTTAAAAGTATTAAAAACCTAGTTGCAGGGCAGGACACTCTAAATCCTACTGATGTCAGCTGCACACGTCCATTTACATCGGGGATATATAGGCTGATGCCTATGATGGAAACTGGATTGCTAATGCAGCTGCCTCTTTCTCTTAGAAAATAGCAAGAGCTTCTCAGTTTCAGTCATCAACTTAAGACTTGGCTGTTCCATGAGTAATAGGGACTTTGAGGAATGAGATTGTACACTGTTTTATGTTAAGGGGGACTTGTTAGCACCGGGACACTCCATGGAGTGGCTGTGCACTTTATAAATACCCCATAACATTAGCATTAACAAACAGGGGCTAAAATTGGATCATAAATATAAAGCTGTTCTGAGCAGGGGACCCCAAAACATGTTTGGCCCAGGGCCCCCAAAATCCTTAAGATGTCCCTGATCAGACAATCCCTGCTGGGGTACGGGGAGTGTGAAAGGAAAGGTTGTGGGATGTCAGTGTTTTCTAACACACAGCAACATAAAAATACATGTAAATCGACTGGGCAAATATTTCAAAATGTATCAGCAGTTACGAAGAGTGTTCAGACAAAATATTGAGTAAGTAATATCAACTAACACAAATATTGAGTTGGAAATATCCTGACACAGCAATATTGTGAGCAAGAATATCGATTTTAAGGTAAGTAATATCAATGTTCAAACTATTGTTTAAAAAAAATATAGTTTTTTTATTATTTTAGTGTATTTTAATAAATTGCATATGTTTTAAAATGTTTGTTGAAATGTTGTTTGTTTTTTAATATCATTTATAAATGAATAATATTTTTTAATTTTAATGTAGTAGTTTTTTGTTATGTTTAGTGTGGGGTTTATAGAGGAATAGGGTCGGAATTGATAATTATTTATGTTAAGTGTATAATGAATATTTTTTTTGTTAAGTTTTATGAGCGGGTTGTGGGTTTATAGAGGGTGGGGAGTTAATTAATTATAATGAATATTTTTAAATTAATATCAATTGTTTGATTGAGACTTATTTATGTTAATTGTACAATTATTCTTTTTTTTAGTTAAGTTTTAGGTGCGGGTTCTGCGTTTTGTAGGGGTATAGGGTGGGAAGTTTGTTAATTAGAATTTGTTAATAATTTATAATTATTTAATTAATAATTATTTATCTTAATTGTACACATAATGTTTTGAGGTAACTTTAATGTGCAGATTTAGGGTTTTGTATGGGTATATGGTAGGAAGTAAAGTAATCATAATTATTTAATAATGATTTATTATCATGAATAATTATTGACCTGATAATTAATAATGTAAATTGTGTGCTAGGTGTTTTGTGGTTTTTGTATCGGTAAAGAATATGTAGTAAATTATATTAATCAATAAATATTGTTTTAAAAATTGTTTAAATGATAAGTAGGACATTCGGTAATTAAAATATTGCTTAGGTTTTATGTGTGAGTTGTATTTGTATGGGTAAAGGGTGGGAAGTTCATTAAATATAATTAACTTATTATTAGTTAATTCATAATATTATTTGTTTATTTATTATTGGTTATGTAAATTATCTGGATTGTTTGTTTTGTACTGATAAAGGGTAGAAAGGTAATTAAATGGAATTATTTTATTAGTAGTTAATTAGTATTAATATTTTTATAGATATTTAAATATGTAAAATGTGTAAATATAAATTTCAATATAAATCTTAGATATGTGGTGTGTAGCTTGTAGAGGCATGGGTACAAAGGTATTCAGTTAACAAAATTAAAAAGGGTAACTTTTTATTGTCATTTATTATTGTATGTGCTAATTGTGTTATGCTTTTTAATTGTAAATAATATTGTATTTATTAGTTGTTATTATTGTGACAATAGATTTTTCTATTTTGATAAAAATAATATTAGTATTAATGTATTATATGTATTAAACATTGAAATAAATATATAATTTAAAACAAAAATAGATTTATTTATTAAAAATGTTTTGTTTTGTCATTTATCATAGTTGTGAAACTATTTATTTTACTTAAAGTGAAATAGTCTTTCTCAAATGATGCATAGAGTGCAGTGGCAGTAGTGAATTTTACCCTTCCGCAATCCAACACTTTCCCTATTGTTACATAGACTGGAGTGGGAATTGTAAATTTTACCACGCTGCAATCCAAAACTTTGCCTACTGTTGCATTAATTGTAGTGGGAATAATACATTTTACTCCTCCGCAATCCAACTATTTCCCTACTGTAGTATTGAGTGGAATGGGAATAGTAAATGTTTCCCCTCCGGCATTCAACACTTTTCCTACTGTTGCATAGACTGTAGTGGGACTTGTAAATTGTACACTTTCTGAGTTTGACACTTTGGGGTTGATTCCAATGTGGTTCCGAAAGCATTCATCCCTTCATGTTTTCTGGAAGACTCAGATCAGGTGAGTCTGACTGAACAATTTGGATGTATCTGGATGCTTCCGGATATGATTCAGCCGCACTCCCATTGACTTCAATGGGAGCCTCTGTTTTCATTTGGAAACCTGTGTTCCGAATGACAACACAGGCTCCCATTGAAGAAAGGGGTGCTGGGAAAGCCTTGCACCCTGTGGCGGGCACCCCATGGTGCCTGCCACACTGTGCATGGTTTGAAAAGGGGGTCCCTTAGGTACCCCCACAGGCCCTATTCAGAAGGCCCCGGGCAAACGGGGGCCTGCTATGAGCCCCCAAAGACAGATCCTGGCAGCCGATTCGATCCGCAGAAACCAAATTGGAATGGCTGTCCTAATCGGTCATCGTACTCGCTCGCTCGGAAACTGAATCCATTTTAACTGTCATATTCTGCTCCGAATGACGCGACTTGTCCGAATGCCTTTCGGATTCGATTCGGCACGGGCCTTGACGGTTTTCACACATCCTAATCAGCCGTTGGGAACTGTGTACGATTCGGTCGGAAACAAGGGTTCCGGATAAGTTTCGGCAAACACACATCCAATTCGGAGCCCTTCCAAACGTCATCGGAATTGACCCCTTTGTCTACCATTTATAAATTGTATTGGTAATATTATAAGTATTTATTTTAAAATGTTGTAGTTTAATTTATATTGTTTACATTTTTATTAATATGTTTTTGGTTACTTAAAATTATAATATTTATAATTATTAATTTTAATATTTTATCTACTTTTATTAAGTTCTAAATTTTCCTTTTGTTTGAATTTTTTATTTGTCTTTACAGTGGTTTGTTTTTTAAACAGTTTATGTTATTGGAAATATGTGTATATTTATTTTTTATATTATTACATTTACAAAAGTATTACAAATAATATAAATTATAAACATTAATTGAATAATATTTTTAAATTGATAGATGTAAATAAAATATGTATATTATTATATATTAAAGTTCCACATCGTCCTTGACATAGGACGCACTCACCATCAGATCTTATCAGGATGCCATGCAAACAGCAGATTTCACTGTAAATTTCTGTGCCTTACGCGTTTCAAACAAATAGTCCTTGATCACAGGCAGAGTCTCACCGCCAAAATAAGACAGACTGCTGATTCGTAACACCTTCATCCTTTATTGTCCTCTCGTGGGTCACATGATAAACAAATGCATTGTGGTATCAGCAGTCCAATCGTGGGTTACGCTCCGTCATAAAAATGTCCCAACAATTCAGTGTTATAATTAGCAGTTTCAACTCATATAGTAATTTAACCAGCCATTAGTGGGCAAACGAAGAAAAGCTCAATGCATGGAAATTACAATCACACGCCAAGCTGGAGGTCCGCTCAGGGCCTCACGGATGGACCGTGTTTTATTTTTGTTTCATTTTTAAAATAATAATTGCTATTCTTTCCAATAAATGATTACATATATTTTATATTGATTATATTAATATTAATATTTAATTTAATTAATATATATTATTTTAATTTATATATACTTAAAAATCTAAATTTTAGGCAATTATATTAGTGTAAACGATATTTCTTTTAAAATGTTTTTGTAATTTTATTATAAGTATAGGGAGTCGATATCTTGAAAATCAATGTTTGACTACATGTTTGTAGGTAGATATTTTTTACTCAATATTTGTCCCTGAACTGTTAGGAAAGCACAAATGAAGCACTTTTTTGTAATTCTGAAGTGTGATGGAAGAAAAGATTTTAATAGGCTGAAAATAAATCAAGGCGCTTTACTTGGTGATGGAGAAATTATTAATATTTGCTGACCCCCAATTTCCACACATTTTTTGTGTGCAGTATAGCTTTATCAGTAAAACTGCCCGTTAGAGCCAATTTTATTGCCATTTCAATAGAACACTAGCTGTCTGTAAATGACTACCAAACCTGCTTATGATATATGTGCATCAGTGTGCTCCAAAATGCACCAATCGCTACGTACTGTCCTGGTTTCTTCCTGTTAATCCTCATTACTATTAGTCCTACTCATCCTCCACCAAGTCATTACTCATGAGGTATATTCCACTGACAGGAAACAAAACAGTAAACGCTTGATGGCGCCACTCACACTCCTGCCAGGGGCTATAAAACAGGCACACAGCAGATGGAGCTGGTCAAAGTCGCTGGAAGACGTCTCAGAGAGAGAGTCTTTCTCCGCCCGACTCCCGATGGAGCTGACTGAAAACATCTAAAAGTTAAAGGTACAACACACCTATAACCAGCCATAGTGCTATTAAGTACATGTAAGAAGAAGGGTAAGTGCAGTACCTACCGACAAACATTACGAAAAGTAAAAGTGCAACCACATGGTCCTGAAGAAAGCCCAATGACCCAACCGGGCACCTACGAGCTGAAACATGTTGACCACTCATGATTTTTAAGCAGGTGCCATAGAAAAGTTACTCTTCTATTTACGTACCACTTTTCTTTTTAGCTTTACCCCATCTTCAATACAATAAAAACTAAACTTGATAGATGGAGGCAATTTTAAACACACTTCACTCACACCCTCACTATCTCTGATCAGTACTGTGAATACCAGTTGGTCTTCCTCCTGGAGGAGGAAAGCAAAACAAAAGACCAGATCATGGTGCTTTTCACGTAATAATCCATGCGGATAATCAAGATATACGGCACCCACTGCTTTCACATGAATTCGTTTTTTTTTAAAGACAGCAAGAACCCTATACTCTGGTTATAAACCGGACAAGTGATTCATTCTACTTTGATTACTTGCTATAAAACCATTGCCATCACAAAGCACGTCCTGCCATACCAAGCACAACAAAGGCTTGAACAAGGGAGGGTGGGTGGTAAGCATGACTGGGTCAAGGACGAGTAGGACTAAGAGTAATGAGGATTACCGGTAAGTAAGCAGGACATTTCCTTAAGGTCCCTTGCCCTCGACCCTGTCATTACTCATGAGGCATACCAAAGCAATCATCAAAAAGTGCAGGGCTTTGGAACACTTGCAGAAAACAAACTAGACAGGAGAGAAGCGCACCAAAGTGAAACTTTAATGGCATGAACAAATTAACGTGGAGCATCAAGCTCCCCAGCACACAAAACACCACACCCAAAATTCAAACAATCATTCAGAGCACAATTAAACCTTAAATGCATAATAAAGTTAGACTCAGAAGCCCAAGCTCCGGCACAACAGGTCTCATCCAAAGACACCCCATGAAAGGCAGCCCAAAAAGCCGAGACACCCCTCGTGGATTGGGCCTGCACACCTGAAGGACATTGCAAACCAGAGCCCTGATAAGCCAGGGAAATAAAGCACTTGATCCAACAACCCAGAGTAAGTTGAGAGGCAGCCTTCCTACAGCCAGTAAGCCCAAAAGACATAAACAGACTGTCAGTCTAGCAAAAAGCAGCTGACTGGTCCACATATACTGTCAAAGTATGCCTCACATCATCAAGAGTGTGCAACAACTGATCTTCAGGAGATGAAGGGGAAGGGTAGAAAGAAGGCAAGATCAACTCCTGAGATGCAAGAAACATAGAACGCACTTTCAGCGAAAACCAGGATCCAAACATAAAATCACAGCATCCTCCACAAACCTCAAAAAAGGGGGAGAACAGCACAAAGCAAAAAGTTCCCGCATCCTCCAAGCCAAGGTGATGGCCATGAGGAAAGCCACACTAGAAGACAAGAACTTGATATCAACTGACAACAAAGGCTCAAAAGGAGAGAACTGCAGAGCACACAGGACCAGAGAAAGATCCCAGGCAGGCACCAAAGAATGTACAACAGGAGAGGAGAGAGAAAAATTCCACAACAACCGGGACACCAATAGCACGTTCGAAGAGGACAAGGAATACGGATCTCGGAAAACCCGGATAGCCACCCATAGCCCTTTAGGGTAGACAAAGCATAACCCTCATGGAACCCATCCAGAAAGAACTGCAGAATCTTAGAGACAGAACAAGAAGTAGAGGACAGACCTTGACCAGAACACCAGGTGTCAAAAGAAGACAAATGTTTAGAATAAGAAGACAACGTAGACCTCCTACGGGAGGCCTGCATCACAGAAATAATGTGGTCAGGCAAATCCTGCCCACCTAGAGACTGCAGTTCAACCTCCAGACTGCTAAGGGGAGAGGGACTGGCAGGAGAGGAGTTAAAGAACTCTGAAGATATGGGCATCTCAGCAAGATCCAAGGAGCACCAACCCCCAGACGCAACAACAACAGGAATCAAGGCCTCCGGGACCAATGAGGCAACACAACAACCACCTAAGCCACCCCCATCTGGACCTTCAACTGAAATGCAGGGATGAGGAGAAAAAAGAGAAGCAATACAGCAACCAAGGGGGCCACGTGAGGGACAAGGCCTCCACACCCCATACCCCCTGTTCTGGAACCCGGGAACAAAAGAAGGACAGAAGAGCATTGGTCCTGGAAGCAAACAAGTTCATCTTGGGAGTCCCTAACCTCCGGCAAATCAAAGAGAACACTCTGGGAGACAGACACAAATGTCAGAGAGGACGGAGACCTGCAACTCGGGACATCCGCCACCCCATTGTCTAAGCCCCAGATATGCTGAGCCGAAATGGTCTTGAGATGAAACTCTGCCCAACCTGCAAGGTCACAGGCTTCAAGATTTAAAGACTGACTCTGAGTACTGCCCTGATGATTCATGTAAGCCACAGTCACAGTGTTGTTAGATCTCACCAGAACATTGCAACCCAACCGAGGATGCTGGTAGAACTGAAGGGCCCGTTGCACAGCAGACAGTTCCTTCCAGTTGGATGACTGGCATGACTCTGTTCCCTGCCAACCAGCCTGCATGGTCCACTGACCCAGAGTCGCACCCCAACCCAACGCACTGGCATCCGTCGTCAGACCTAATGGCTGAGAAGGATGCAACCACATGTCTCAGGAGAGATTAGAAGAGTCCATCCACCACTGAAGTCTGCTCCCACAGGACCTTCCAAGGAGAAATTCTGAACAGGGAAAGGAACAAATCGGTAAACATACCATAGCAAGGGGCGAAGATTCAACTTGGTCCATAGAACAGTGAACACTGAGGCTGCCATGTGCCCCTGTACCTCCATCCACTGAAGCAGGGAAGTTGAAGTCAGAGACAACAGCGCCCCCAACAATGACTGCTGATGCAGGATTCTGAAAGGAGGCAGGAGTTCTTTGCTCAGAAATCGAAGCCCGCCCCTATAAATGACCGCCAGGAGGCAGGATGAAGATGACATTTCGGTAAATTCAGGAGCATGCTGTGGCCCTATAGCATACAAATGGTCAAATCCAGAGGCTGAGACATCACCAGGGCAGAGGAGGCCTGCAGAAGCCAGTCGTCCAGGTATGGAAGCACAGACACCCCCAGGAGGTGAAGGTGAGCCACAAGGGGAGCCACCACTTTGGTAAAGACCCTGGTGAGGAATGCAGGCAAAAAGGGAGGACACAAAACTGCCAATTTCGACCCCTAAGGCAAAACCTCAAAAACCTCTGGAACCCTATTTATTTATTTATAAAAACATTTATAAAGCGCGAACGACGGCCCTTGGGCATCTCGGCGCTGAAGTTGCTGCATTGTATTAGGCCTCAGAGAGCAGAAGTTCATTGGTTGAAAAGCCAGGTTTTTAGTTGCTTGCGGAACATCCAGAGGGAAGGGCTAATTCTAATCGATTCTGGTAAGGTATTCCACAGTTTAGGTGCGGCTACCATGAATCTTCTGTCCCCCCATGAGACAGATTTGGTTCGGGGTACCACTAAATCATGCTGATAGGATGAGCGTAGCGTTCTTGGAGGACGGTAAGGGATAAGGTTTTGGACAAAGAAAGCGGGTCCAACATTTTTCAGAGCCTTGTAAACCAGGCAGAGGGATTTAAACATGATTCTTTTTCTCACTGGCAGCCAGTGCAGCTGTCTTATAGTGAGTGCGGCCGAGTGATGTTTGGGAATGAGCCCTAAAAGCCTGGCGGCGGCATTCTGAATGGCCTGCATTTTCCAAAGAACTCTCTCCTGGGCACCTAGAAACAGGGCATTGCAATAATCTAGGGTCGACAGGACGAGGGAACTCACCAGTGTTTTGCCGGCACTCTCAGGTAGGAAAGGCAGGATTTTTTTAATAAGCCGCAGCTTATGGAAGGCTGAGGAAGAGATTTGATTGGCATGTGGCATGAAATTTAAATGGTCGTCAAAAATGACTCCCAAGTTCCTCACTTTGTTGGTTGGGTCCGGAGGTTGGCCCATCGATGAAGGCCACCAGATGGGGGACCATTGTGGAGATAGCGTGCCAAAAATTACCACCTCTGACTTATCAGAGTTAAGTTTTAGGCAATTTTGAGCCATCCAGCTTCCGATGGCCAGCATGCCATGGTTGAAGGTATTAGCTTTTTTGGGGCCGTCATTTTTGACTGCTAGGACCAGTTGCGTGTCATCTGCATAGGACGTGAGGCTCATCCCGTATGCCCTGACGATATTGGCAAGGTCCGACACATAGATGTTAAATAGTGTCGGACTTAGGGATGAGCCTTGGGGAACTCCACATGGCAGAGACAGGGGGGAGGATTTAAAAGGTCCGACAGTGACGACCTGGGATCTATTTGCCAGGAAGGAGGCAAGGAGACTCCTAGCCTTGCCTTGGATTCCGATACTCTCGACACGGTCGACCAAGGTGGTGTGGTCGACCGTGTCAAAGGCGGCCGATAGGTCCAGCAAGATGAGAACAGCTGTACCCCCGGCATCCCGGATAGATCTTATATCATCTGCCGCTTTGATCAGAGCGGTCTCAGTGCCGTGGAATTGGCAGAACCCGAACTGAGATTCGTCCAGGAGTTTATGTTCCTCAATAAAGGACGAAAGTTGGGAGTTCATTATTTTCTCCACTATTTTGGCCATCAGGGGGAGGCTAGCGATAGGACGGTAGTTTTTCAGCTCATCCTTATCGAGGGTGGGTTTCTTAAGGAGAGGTTTTATTAAGGTCTTTTTCAGTGTCTCTGGGAAGATGCCTGTACAGAACATGGCGTTACAGATTTTAGTTATGGCGGGGATGACTGTTTCCATAATTGGTCGTAGCACCTTCAGGGGACAAGGGTCCAGAGCTGATCCAGATTTAATAGATGACACTGTATTCTGTACCTGTAGGCAGGTAACCTCGTTGAACTGGGAGAACGTGTGAGCCTGGTGGTGGGTAGAGGGTACCGGGGAGGTAGAGGAGGTATTGGTAAAGACCTTATAGATGTCATCAACTTTACTAAAGAAAAAGTTGGACAGTGCGTCACAGAGAGTTTGGGAAGGAGGAGGAGTGAGGTCAGTGGACAGACCGGCTAATTGTTTAGTTGTCTCATAGAGGGTTTTGTTGGAATTTTTAGCTGTTTCTATCCTGTCACAGTAGTATTTTGTCTTTGCCTCGGAGATCATGGTTTTATATGTGGCGACTGATTCCTTATAGCTAAGTTTGGCTTCATCAGTATAGTTTTTTCGCCATACTCTCTCTTTATGCCTACTTAATTGCTTTTGAGTGCGGAGTGCTTCAGAGTACCATGGGGCAGATGGGGTTTGGCGGTTACGAGAATGTTGTTTAGTTTGGACCAGAGCCGTGGCTGCCGAGCTGACCCATTGATGGAATTGAAGAGTAGCAGAGTTTGGGTCGGTGGACAGATTGGGAGAGGTATTGTCCAGCAGGGTTTGTAACAGGTACATGCAAATAAATATCCTTAAGATCCAAGGCAGACATAACCTAGCCGACCTGAATCAAAGGGATCACATGCTGCAGTGTCTCCATCTTAAAGGGAATCTTCAGGATAAACCTGTTCAGGGGCCTTAGGTTGATCATGATCTAGAAGCCAAGTGTGATCTTCAGCACCAGAAAGATGATCGAATAATTTCCCTGACCCCTCTCCGACTGAGCAACAGAAACAATCACCTCCTTCCAAAACAACAGCTGAACCCCTTCCAACAGGGCTCGCCACTGTGACACCTCCTTCAGAATCGGAGTCTGCACCCTGCCTGACACGGGGGAATAGTAACTCAATCTTGTAACCCTGACCCAGGATATCCAGTACCCAATAGTCCATCGTCATGAGATGCCACGCAACCAGAAAATGGTGCAGTCTCCCACCAACCTCTGGTAGCACTCTAGCAGGACCACTTTGGAATGTGGTGTAGTCAGGAACGCATTGGGAGTAGGCCTCTGAAACTTCCCCTGGAAACCATCCCATGGCCCTTCTGGTTCCTGAAGGAATTTCTCTGCAGATAAGAAGGCTGCTGAAAAGACTTAGCTGAGGAAAAAAATTTCTTATTATGCTGCTGTTGATGCCGAAAAGAAAGGCTTCTGTTCCTTGAACACCGTGTGCAACTTCTCCTCTAGGTCTCTACCAAAGACGAGGACCAGCAAACGGTAACCACAAGGCCATGGACCATTGAACAGCATCAGTGTTCCAACCCTTCAGCAGTAAATTACGTCTGGCAGCAATGGACGCACCACAGGACAGAGCCGAGGCATGAACAGAGTCAAATGCATTGTCAAAGAGGAAATCAGCGTGACTGTGGAAATGTGCCTTTTTAGGGTCACACTTATATTTATCTACGGGTCCTTCAGACCAACAAAATAGAGATTGAACTGGAGCTGAAGTTAAAAATAACAAGTTTATTCACTCATGAGTGAGACCACCTCCATACAACACCCTCAAGTGTTCTAGGAGGTAGTGACTTGAATGCACAGACCATGGGTCTTTTATACTAGTTCTTCTGTACTGGTAAGCATGTAGATTCAAATAGAAGGTACAGGCCTACACAGGAATAACTACCGACAAACATGGGCAAATGTGGAAATCACTTAGTCAGCAGAGTGGGAGGCGGAGCAGGAGTGCTTATGGCACTACTAAGAGATTGACAGTTGAGCCTGAGACCAGGTGTTCTGGCAGCTACAAACTTTTTAGCATGCATATTGCTTTTAGTTGAGTCAGGAATATAACTGTACTGGCAGGGAAAAAGGAGCAGCAGAGGAAGGAAGGATTTCATAGCTGACAAAATGGATGCCACAAACTAGCTGGTTTCAGCTTATGCTAACAGAGATTGTTTGTGATTTCCACAGACGGCCCTTTTAGCACATGCTTAAGACATCTTCCTATACTTTTGAGGGAGTAAGGAAAACTTTGTGCACATCTATCTGCATTCATTCAGTAATTTCTTGGTCTATTGCCAAGCGGGAATTTACATTTGTGACATTTCGATTAGTCGGTATACATGAGGTAGAATTAGAAATACAAAGGGAACAAAGCATCGGGCCACATTGTATACATAAGCAAGAAACTAAAAGAATCTTAGTAAATATACATAGGGCTGAAAACATTTTCCAACCCCATACAGTAAACATAGTCCATAGCTATCCAGTCAAAGTCCATGTCCCTGAATCCTGCTGGTTTTTAGTGGCTATTTTGTGCAACATGGAAATCGCTTCAAAAACTGAAGGGGCATGGTCAGAGATATATGCACAGCAGCTGCTCCCAATGATGCGGCAAGCTCAACCACGGTCGGCCAGGATGACGTCAAGGACCATCCTATTTTGGAGCGCTGCGATTCTCGCAATTTGTAGTTCTTCTGTGATACTTCCAAGTGCCATGGCTGTCTGATTGGTTACAGCCTCCACAACACGTGTCAAGCGCCTTATCTTTATGTTGTTTAAGGCCGCACCAACAAAGAAGAATAGTCCCAAATTAAAGTCAATGTACTGCTGCAATGCCGTATCAGTTTGATCCACCTCATCATGATTTATTGTCCTCTTATATCGGCTCTTAGAAATGTCATTATACAGTTTATAGTCTTTATGGTAAGATGCAGGTGCCAAAAACACAGGAGATAACAAAAAAGGACACGTAGCAGCTTCCAGACCACCCATGAATAGGTGGTAATAGCCTTTACTTTCACAAATGAAATAGGTGTTATGTGATGACAAACAACTGCTATTGTTTATTCCAGTAACATTTAACACCATAGTACAGTCACTTTTTTCCACAGGAATACTGCCAATACTGGTCACACAAAGGTCTGCTCAAGCTCTAGTAACAGTTATAACAGGAGGTCCATTACCCTTGACAGTTCGAGTGTTAGGGAAAACATTGCGCATGGAGGAATTTCCTTGGCAATACTCCTCCATTTTCCATACAGTTCCTTTAGCTTGTGGTTCTCCTTCCTCATCAGGGTAACAAGCTCTGTTCAGCTGGGCAGTCAGTGCACCTACATCAGCATAAGTAATGTAAGCAACTTTAGAAGCCCATAGGAGCGCAAACCTGGCTTTGCCGGAGCCATTGTGTGAAAATGGCAGAGGAATAAAATAGGCGTTCCTCCCTTTTGCTTATGATCTGGTATCATTCCATACACACAACGGTTGGAGATGTTTGTAGCATTATGGGTGTGATGCAACATTTGAATGCACGTATTGTTAAGATAAGACAGTCTGTGTTTTTGCTCATGATAAGGAAGAGTGTAATAGACGTGCTCGATGGGGACTGGAGTAGAATCAGTGAGTAGATTTTGATCAGGAGCTACTCCCTCTACAACCCATGTTATTGTAGCAATCAGAACAATAATTGAAGTGAGTCCAATAATGATCACAGACTCTTACAGCAATTGATTTCTTTTCTGCAGGCATGTTCTTCTCAGCGTTGAACAACAAAACAGATGGTGCACTTAGGTTCTGGGCAGACATTGGTTTCTTCTCTGAGGTTGAGACGAGTAGCCACTAAAAGAGTACCCCCCTTTGTAACTCAGGCTTTTGCTAACCCAGGACAGTGACTCAAACAATCTTTTTCAGCAACGACGTGTCTCTCTTACAGGGTCGCAGCTGATATAGCGATGTACCAAGGATCGTGTGGTCCAGGAAGACTTCCTCAGGTTCTTCAGGTGACGTGGCTTGTCCTTTCTCTGTGTCCAGGATGTTGCGATGATCTGCGGCTGAGCTCTCTCGGTCCGGCTACACCTTTTTGCAGTGGGTTGCATGCACCCAGTTCTTCCGGTTGGTCACTCACACTGCAGTCCTGGTTGCCAAGAGCACCTGCTCAGGGCAACGCCACCTCAGTGCTAGGGAGCTGGCTCTCTGGAAAGACTTAATCAGCACAAAGTCACCAGGCCGTAGATTATGGCCCTCACTCTCCGACCTGTCTGGAAGAGTCTTCTGAACCTGTTGATAAATAGGAGACAAACTGTTAGTCAACTGAGACAAATAGTTGTTCATCAATACATAGGGTACATCATGTATAGGGCTTAAGAGTAGAGTTGTAGCGTTCTACTAGCCCTGCTGATTGTGAAAGAAAAGCAGCATGGAACTTCTGCTTAATTCCTAATCCTTTAATGAGGTAATCAACAACTTGCCTAATAAAATGGGGTCCGTTGTCTTTCCACAAAACTTGACAAATGCCAAATCTGGGGGGGGGGAACTCCTTTAGGAACACATTTGCTGCAGTAAGAGCTCTATTATCTTTCGTAGCGTATGCCTCTATCCATTTACTAAAGGCAAAAACCACCACTAGGACATACTTCAGATTATTACAGCGTTCAAGCTTGATGTAATCCATTTGCAGGACCGCAAAAGGTGCAGTAGGTAAGGCAAACCCTCCTGCTGGAGTTTGTGTTCCTTTCAAGGATTATACTGGAGACAAATCAGACAAGACTGGGCTATCTTTAGCTGTGCCGGCAATATCTGGATGATCCCAAACTTGCATAAGTTGCTTCATCATTAAGAATGCTTCAACATGTGCCGGCCCATGTGCCATGTGAATCATAGGATGTAAATAGGCTGTGGGTAACTTCCATTTTGTCATTTCTTTATTCCTCCAACAGCCCTCATCGTCCAATGTTCCCTCCGTAGACCATTGGTCTATTTCATCAACGGAAGCAGATCGTTGCATGTCCAGCACCTCTTGCCTGGCATCATACCGATGTTCAGCCTATGACTTTACTACATACATAGTGTAGTACTTCACTGCATTGCGGTCTCAGGAGCTGTGTGATCCGCAAAGGCATTGCCTCATCCTATTTTATCAGCCACTTTCTTGTGTGCGCTACACTTAACAATTGCCACTTTCTTAGGATATGCCAAGGCAGTAAATAGATTGTGTACTAATTCTCCATGTACTATTTGTGTCCCATGTGAAGTAAGAAAGCCTCCTTTCTTCCAGAGTTGCCCAAAATCATGAGCCACTCCAAAAGCATATTGGCTATCAGTGTAGATGTTAACAAGCAGATCAGTACTAAGCTCACAGGCTCTTGTCAGTGCTATCAACTTGGCTGCTTGAGCCAACTTCTGTGGGATGCGAGCTGTCTCAACTACTGTCTGAAGTATTGTAATTGCATAAGCAGCAGATGTCGTGCCATCAGGCAACTTCAGGCAAGACCCATCAACCCACAGTTCACCATCAACGTTAGAAAGAGGTGTATCTTGTAGGTCAAAACAACATTTTATTAGTTATTCAGTAAGGGATATTCAGTCATGTAGCTCTTGTGACTGAGACTGAGTAGCTGGAAATGGCAATAATGTAGCATATTTAGAGTCAAACATCTTTTCAACGTGATATGAGGGGCCAAAAGTGTCAATTCATATCCTGTCAAACGGGCACTAGTCAGATGTTGCATTTTCGTTTGATTTAAAAGGGCATCAACTGAATGGGGTACTAGCACAAGCAATCTATGTGACAAGACTATTCCCTCACTTTGACTATGGACACAGCTGTCGCTGCCACCACTCGAAAACAACCAGGCAGCGCACAAGCAACTGGGTCAAGGACAGCTGAGAAATATTACATAGAGTGTAAAGGCTGTAGTGTAGTCTGGAGTTCCTAATGCTGGTGGAGAACAAAGAGCTTGACGTAACTGTTGGAAAGCATGCTGGCATTCAGTAGTCCATGGGAGGGGCATCAGAGTGTCTTTAGTCAAAAGGGCCAACAAGGGATTAACAATATAAGAAAAGCCAGGGATCCACTGCCTACAGAAAGAAGTAAGGCCAATCAGTGCACGAACATCCTTCGGAGTACGGGGCACAGGCGTGTCTAAAATAGCTTGAATGTGGTCTGGTGTAAGTGCACGTCCCTCCTTAGCCAAGAGGTGACCCAAGTAGGTAACCTGCTGTCTACAATATTGCAATTTCTTCTGAGAGACTTTATGATGATGAGAATCAAGGAATGATAGCAATGACAGTGTACCTTCTTCACATTGTTCAGGGGTATCGGCAGCCAACAAGATGTCATCAACATATTGAATAAGAGCCACCCCTTTTGGTACAGGAAAGGAATCAAGCTGTCTTTTCAATGCCTGGATATACATGCTAGGTCTCTCAGTATACCCTTGTGGAGCTCTACAGAATCTGAAGGATTGGATATTCAAAGTGGAGCCGAACAAATAACAGCTGTCAAGATGAAAAGGTATTGAGAAAAATGCATTTTTCAAATCAATGAAACTAAATGTAGTTGCAGTAGGAGGAACCATAGTAAGAAGTGTTGTGATGTCAGAAACTGCCGGATATTGGGGCACTACAATTTTATTGACCTCTCGTAAGTCCATGATGAATCTATAAATTTTAGTGTCAGTGTCTTTATTCAAAATGGGAAGAATAGGTATTGTAGGGAGCTTCTTCCACCACCCCCACTCTGATCAAATCCTGAACAATGTGTAATAATGCTTCTTCGCCTTTCCGAGATATTTTATATTGGGGCAGTCGAGACAACGAAGCACCTACCTTCACTTTATTTATTTATTTATTTTGGACATTTATAGAGCGCAGCAAATACCCGCAGGCGTCTCGGCGCTAAAAATTCATCTGTCTCCTATATGTAGTCACCCCCTCACTGATTAAAGAGCCAGATCTTTAAAGTTTTCGAAATTGGTGGAGTGAAGGACTCATCCTGATGTACTGGGGAAGGGTATTCCAGAGTTTGGGTGCGGCCACTGAAAAGCGGCGGTCGCCCCAGGACACTGTTTTTGTTCGTGGGATTACTAATCGGTGTAAGGTAGAAGAACGTAACTGTCTGCAGGGTATGTAGGGTGTTAATTGGTCTTTGAGAGCATGCGGTCCTTGGTTGTTGAGTGTTTTGTAGACTAAACACAAGGACTTGAACTTTATTCTGTTATGGATCGGTAGCCAGTGGTACTGCCTGATCGTATCCGAAATAGGACTGAACTTAGCAATTCCTGAAAGCAGTCGTGCTGCCGCGTTCTGTATGGACTGTAACTTTTGTGTGACCCTGGCCTGGGCGTTAAGGAATAGACCGTTACAATAGTCTAATGATGACAAGTCTAAAGCACTAACCAGTGTTTTAATTGCTGCCTCGGGTAGAAAGGGGCGAATCTTCCTGATCATTTTCAGTTTATAATGGGCGGTAGTAGCAACTTTGTTTGCATGTCCAGAAAGGTGAGACCTTCATCGAAGATGACTCCCAGATTCCTGACTTTGGCTGTTGGAATAGGGGGTGAGCCAAAAGCTGCTGGCCACCAGCATGATGACCATGCTGGGAGAAGTGGTCCAAAGATGAATACCTCAGTTTTTTCTGAGTTGAGCTTAAGGCAATTTGTAGCCATCCACTCTCCTATTTCAAGCAGTCTATCTTTAAAGTTTTGTGCCACTTGTCCTCCGTCACCCTTGATGGCCAGAACCAGCTGCGTATCGTCTGCGTAAGAAGTTAGGCTCATCCCATATGCCCTGATGACGTAGGCAAGGTCCGACACATATATGTTGAATAGTGTCGGACTAAGGGATGAGCCTTGGGGAACCCCGCATGGCAGCGAGAGTTGCGCAGACTGAAAAGGTCCAAGGGTGACTGCTTGAGATCTCTCTGCTAGAACGGAAGCAAGCAGGTCTCTGGCATGATGGCGGATGCCCAACTTTCCGACACGGTCGACCAAGATGTTATGGTCGACCGTGTCTTAGGCTGCAGATAGATCCAATAGTACTAAAAAAGCAGTACCTCCTTGGTCCCGGATGGATCTGACATCGTCGGCTGCCTTAATAAGGGCAGTTTCAGTCCCATGGTACCTCCGAAAGCCGAATTGAGAGTCATCAAGCAATCGGTGTCTTTCTAAGTAGTCAGAAAGTTGGGAATTCATAGCCTTTTCCACCACTTTGGCTAAAAAAGGGAGGCTGGCAATAGGCCTATAGTTTTTAAGTTCTTTTTTATCTAAGCAGGGTTTTTTTAATAGAGGTTTCAATAAGGTGTTTTTTAATGATTTCGGGTAACTAGTTGACGACAAGATGGTGTTACAGACTTGTGTCAACACAGGTACGATGGACTCCATTACTGGTGGTAAAACTGATAGAGGACAAGGGTCCAGAGCGGAACCGCTTTTAATAGTTGTTACAATGGTCCTTATGTGATCACCTGTGAGTGAGTTGAAGCTAGAAAAATCATTAGCCGAATGTACACAAGGAGGGTCCCTATTAGTGGCCGCGGGTTTAGAGGCGAAGGCCTGATAAATATCGTCCACCTTGGTAAAGAAAAATTCTGCCAAAGCGTCACATAGGGCTTGAGACGGGGGGGGGGAATGAGGTCGGGAACATTGCCTGCCAATGTTTTCGTGATTTCAAACAGTTGCTTGCTGGAGTTTTTTGCTTGATCAATTTTATTTGTATAAAATGTTTTTTTTGCTTTTATGATCATGGATTTGTATAGGGCCAATGAGTCTTTGTAGACTTTCTTGCTAGCCATGTCATAAATTAATCTCCAACGCCTTTCCAGATTCCTGCTGGTCTGTTTTTGCAATCTTAGCTCATCAGAGTACCATGGATCGGTTGGTTTGGATCTATTCCTGGACAATGATTTAGTGGGGACTGAGCGCTCCGTTGCGTGGGCGAGCCATGTCTGGAATTGTGAAGTAGCCGTATTAGGGTCAGTAGACACCGTAGGACAGGTGTTATCCAACTGCGATTTTAACTCTATGTGATTTATGTGCTTCCAGTCTTTGAAAGCGATTTGGTTACTTATACGAGGTTTTATAAGTTGGTGAGTCTCGGTGGAGATTTTAATTTTGCCAAAAATGGCGTAGTGGTCAGTCCACGTCATAGGTAGAATGTCCGTTATTTGAAGGCCCTCTACATTTGAAAATATAGCGTCAAGCGTGTGGCCTGCTGATTGTGTGGCAGAGGCGACCAATTGTTTTAACCCTAATATTTCCATGTCTGTTATAAGGGAGGATGTATCAGTTTGGTCGGCTTGATCTAGGTGAAAGTTCAGATCACCTAGAACTGTAAGTGTGGTTTCTGTGGCTAAGGTTTCCAGCATTGTATTGATATTTGCAAGCAAACCAGTCTTCGTCCCAGGGGGGCGATATATCAGTATTCCCTTGAAATTGAAGACGGAGCAGAGCTTTATTCCGAACTCCAGCGCTTCACAGGATGTGGAAGGGATAGGGGTCGCTCTAACCGTAAAGCAATATTTGGCTATGATGGCTAGGCCCTCTCCTTTTTTCTCGGCTCTATCCAGCCGGTAGGCCTTATAACCCATAGGTACTGCCGTGACCATATCTGGATCTGACGACTCATCTGTCCAGGTTTCAGTAACAAAAAGGATATCTAATTTATTATCGGTGATAAGGTCAGCTACTTCCTGGCTATGTTTACATATTGAGCGGGCATTAATAAGTGCAAATAAAAAGGCGTCGTCTTTGATAGTGGTCGGCTGATTGGTATGAGCTTGGGCGAAATGTAAAGGAATTGAAAGATGACAATGTGTGCATGGGGCACTGAGGGCGTGTATAACCAAGGAAGGGTCTAGTCTGGGGCAGCTTGGGTCTGGTACAGGTCTGAGTTGTAGTAAAGTCGAGCGTGAGTAGTAAGGGTGGGAGTGGGTACATGACGGCCGACCAGGGGTCGTGGCCCTAGGCCCAGTCCTGGCACGGACGGGGAGGTCTGATGTTTTTATGCATGGAGAGAGGGAGGAGGGTGGGAGGTTTCCAAGCACTGCACCGCCACCCTTACCTCACTCAAGATGGCTGCTGAGGTGGGTGGGGTGATGTGCCAGCGCGTGGGGCCAAGCGTTGTAGACCTATGAAGCCTGTCTGCAGCCTCGGGGCGACGCTGATCTCGCACCGAGGTGAGGGCTGTGCTGGTAAAATTGAGCTGTATAAAATATATACAAAGTTTTTAAAAACGCTAATATTAATCAGTAGCGCGTAGAATAAGGGCAAAGAGTATTCACTTGAATAGGTACTGGGGGAATAACCATTTGTCCCACATCAGTATCTGATGTAGCCCACAAAGTACTAGGCAACGATGCCAGAGCAACATCCTCCTTAAAGAGACAAGACCTCTCAACCATTGGAATGGAATAGAATGGAATGGAAAGAGAATTTATATAGCGCGATGGCTACCCAAGGGCGTCCCAGCGCTGTAGAGGAAAAGTAATGGGTTGAGCAGAAGGGGTAGGATTTTCAGGAGCAGAGAGAGGATTTATATCGAAGTTTTATTGAAAAGCCAGGTTTTTAGAAGTTTTCGGAAGGTGAGCAGATTGGATTCTGATCTGATTGAGAGGGGGTGAGAGTTCCAAGTCTTGGCCAGGTTGTAAGAAAGCGAGCGGCCTCCGCATCTGGCTCTTCTAATGCGTGATACTGAGGTAAGGTAGGAGGTCGCGGATCTGAGGGGGCGGGAGGGAAGATAGGCTTTCACCAAGGGGCGATTGATGGAGGGGCCTGTTCCCCAGTAAGAGCGATGTGCAACGCACATGCTCTTGAATTTGATTCAGGCTCTCACAGGGAGCCAGTGGAGGTCCTTCAATCTGGCTTTGACTGGGGTTCGACGAGGAATGTCCAGCAGGATTCTCGCCGTGTAGTTTTGAATGATTTGAAGTTTGGTGAGTGTGGACTGTGCGGCGCCGAAATATAGGGCGTTGCCGCAGTCGAGACGCGAAAGAATTAGTCCTTGGACCATGATCCATCTTGAGTGGAATGGGAGGAGCGGGAGAATCTTTCGAAGCAGTCTCATCAACCCGAAGCAGGTGGCAGCGAGCTTGGTTGCTTGGTGGTTGAAGGTAAGAGTTTGGTCAAGCCAGATACCTAGACTCTTGATTTGCTCCTTGGGTTGCGGGGGGCTACCTAAACAGAGGGGCCAGATGGTATCAATGGATTTCATGATGTTATTTCCAAAGGAGCATTACCTCTGTTTTATCCCCGCTAAGTTTTAAATAAGAGCCCGACATCCAGGCTGCGACAGCTTCCAAGCATTTGTGTAGGCTGTGGTGGGAATTGAGGGGGGGGGGCCAGCGCTACCACCAGCTGTGTGTCGTCCGCATAGGTGACAATTTTCACCCTGAAGGGGCAGACGACATCAGCTAGAGGACTGAGGTAAACATTAAAAAGGGTAGGACTCAGGGAGGAGCCCTGAGGCACTCCACAATTAAGAGGTTTACTGGAGGAGGTGAACTCCTTCTCAAATACTTGGAAGGATCTATCTGTGAGGAAGGATCTCATCCAGGTGAGTGCTATTCCTGACACTCCTATCATACCAAGGCGGTGGAGTAGAATGCTATGATTTACAGTGTCGAAGGCGGCACTCAGGTCGAGTAGGACAATGGCCGTAGACCCGCCACCGTCAAAGATCCTTCTTGCCTCCTCCGTCACTGCAATCAGGGCAGTCTCCGTTCCATGACGAGGCCTAAAGCCCGTCTGGGTTAGATTCCAGGAAGTTGGTCAAAACAGAGTTGACGTGCTTCTCAAGAAGTTTGCTGAGCCAAGGTAGGAGGGAGATGGGTCGGTAGTTGGAAGGATTGGATTGATCGAGGCTGTTTTTTTTAATAAGGCTTTGACCATAGCTCTTTTCCATAGGGGCGGGACGATGCCAGTATGGAGGGAGGAATTGAGCAGGTTTTGGATGGTGGGTGATATCTGACTCCGTCAGTTGCGGTCGCTCCCCTCGCTCTCCTCGCTCCCTGGCTCCTGCTGAGATGGTAGCGCTTCATCAGCTAAACGGATTGGTGCTGGTATCGTTGCGCTCCATTTACGCTATTGTCCTTCCTATTGTGGCGATTACTGGGGCTGGTATCGTAGCGCTTCATAGACGCTACTGCATTTGCATATTGGAGCGCTTGTGTGCCGAGTAGCGCTTTTACTGGTCGCATTGTGTGCTGTAACCTTGTTGTAACTGTGCCTGAGCCCCTGCCCACCCCAACCTCGTCCGGTCTCCATTTATTTATTATTGCTGCCATCTTGTTCCATCTTGTTATTGTTGTGCCTTCCAGCCCGCCCCTCCGCCCCGCTCCCGCCTCCCAGCTGACCCTCCCTCCCACAGGAAAGGTTAGGCCAATCCCTATGAGCACAGCGCTGTGACCGTCCTGACTCCGTCAGTTGCGGTCGCTCCCTTCGCTCTCCTCGCTCCCTGGCTCCTGCTGAGATCGTAGCGCTTCATCAGCTAAACGGATTGGTGCTGGTATCGTTGCGTTCCATTTACGCTATTGTCCTTCCTATTGTGGCGATTACTGGGGCTGGTATCGTAGCGCTTCATAGACGCTACTGCATTTGCATATTGGAGCGCTTGTGTGCCGAGTAGCGCTTTTACTGGTCGCATTGTGTGCTGTAACCTTCTTGTAACTGTGCCTGCGCCCCTGCCCACCCCAACCTCGTCCGGTCTCCATTTATTTATTATTGCTGCCATCTTGTTCCATCTTGTTGTTGTTGTGCCTTCCAGCCCGCCCCTCTGCCCCGCTCCCGCCTCCCAGCTGACTCTCCCTCGCCCCTCCCCCCCACTATCCATTTATGACAGATGCTTTTGCGTGCCGCGTTCACGGGCAGCGATCGCGCCCCATGCGCGCCGAAGGTGCATCAAAGGTAAGCCCGTCTACGCCCGTCCACGCCTGGACCGCGCCTAGCACCAGACCCCCTAGCCCCCGCAAACCACACTCCTCCCGCATAACGTATGACGCCGCCACCCTCCTACCCCTTAACCCCGGACGCACACCACAATGCTACGAAGCTTCCCCAAGACGCACCCACGGTCCCTTCGCCTGTCACTCCTGCAAGTTCGCCTGCATCAAGACCCACACCAAATCCACTAACTCCAAACACAGCTCCGACTCTAACCACTTGAAGTGCATCCTGCTGAACACCCGCTCGGTCCACAGACAGTCACTGAACTCTGGGACCTACTCGACACTGCTTCTCCGGACATCGCCTTCCTTACAGAAACCTGGATGAACGCATCATCAACACCCGACATCGCCATAGCCATCCCGGACGCTTACAAGATCATCAGAAAAGACCGCACCAACCAAACAAGAGGAGGCATCGCCATGGTCCATAAGAACACCATCAGAATCACGACCAGCTTCGATGATAACCTTGCAACCGCCGAAAACCTCCACTTCCAGATCCACACCGACCCCAGGACCACACTTAGAGGCACCCTCATCTACAGACCACCAGGAACCCGTAAACAATTCAGCGAAGACATCACTGATTTCATCAGCCCACATGCCCTCACCTCCGAGAACTACATTCTACTGGGAGACCTCAACTTCCACCTGGAAAAGAAAAACGACAGGAACACCACCACCCTTCTGGACAACCTGGCCAATCTCGGACTCAAACAACTTGTTGACACCCCCACCCACGTAGCCGGACATACGCTCGACCCAATCTTCACCTCCAGCAAACACATCTCCTTCGATCGCACCACAGCTCTCCATTGGACGGACCACAGTTGTGTTCACTTCAGCTACAAAACTACCTCGTTTTGGTAGTTTTGGCCCACCAGCCTAAGGCCAAATTATTTCTGTTTCATAGGACACTTTAGGCTTTTTTTTCCACTCAAAATTCAGGGGCATATTATCAAGGGTGGCGATAGTGAATTATCGCCGCTTTAGCAGCCCACTAAGCGGCGATAATTCTATCGTCCTATTAACAAGCTGTCGCTAACAGCAGCTAGCGACAGCTTGTAGGCGATAGCGAGCGGTTTGGGTCCTGCTTTGCATGTCAGCGATATTTATCGCTAATGACATGCAAAGTGGGCGTTCCCAATCTGTTAGCGACTGACAGCAGTCGCTAACATCGCTATCGCCTATTACCAACACAGGCGTAGTGTTGGAAATGCGCGAATATCTCCAAAAACGAACGCCTGCTCAGACCAGTTCTTAGCCATGTTATCCAATGGGAGGTGGATAACATGGCTAAGAGCATTTCTTCGCTAATGCGTGAATATCGCTGTATTCTCAGCGATATTCATGCATTTTGCCACTATCGCCGGAAAATGTATCGCTTTGGAGATACACGTTGCTAATAGCACGTTATCTCAGCGATGCATTCCGGCGATGCTCAGCGATAAAAAAATCGTCGCTAAGCCTATTTAGTGATAAATATCGCTACTTGTTGGTAATATGCTCCTCAATTCCTTATCTGTGCTTCAGCCTCCTTGACTTTAAACACATGCGTGAGCCAGAAATTATTGACAAGGAGTCTGCCCGTGTGATTCCTTCTCTAAATCGCATGTGCGCATGCACATATACAAACAAAATGACTGAAAGGAAAATTATCTCTTTGCCTTTTTTTTGGGAATCCGATATGCTGAAGGGAACCCGGAACAATGGCGCCTTCTATCAGAAGTTCAATAGCAGCTGATAGGATAGTGACTGCAATGGTTAGATATGCAAATGCGCCTTATATTAGTGATGGGAAATTGGCGCTGTGTCCGATATTACAACCCAAACCTGGAAAACTTAAAACTGTTGAAGAGAGGGAAAGCAAAGCGAGACGGCGAGAGGGGGAGAGCTAGAGGTAAAGAAGAAGGTGAGGACACGACAGAAGGGGAGAGCAAAAAGGAGATGAGAGGGACAAGGGAAGAAGTGGGGTTGGGATAAGATGGAGGAGGGAAGGGGCGACAGATAAACTGGAATGGAGAACATGTGTAAATAAAGGAGGTAGGGAGAAAGAAATGTACAAGGAAGTAAGCAAAGAAATGGACTTTGGTGGGAAAGAAGAGCGAAGGAAAGAAAAAGGTAGAGAGAAATAGATGGATGAAGGGGGTGTAAATGAGAACGTTGTGAAAGAAAAGGAACAGAAAGAGAAGGGAAGAGGGAAACAAAAAAAGGGAGAAATAGAAGTAAGGGAAAGAGAGGATAGTAAATATGGGATGAAGAAAGTGAAAGAGAGGAAAGTAAAGATGGGATGAAGAAAGTGAAGTGAATAAAAGGGTAGTGAGAAAGAGATGGGACAGGTGTGATGGCAAGAAAGGAGGGAAGAAAGAAAAAGGGCAAGAAAGAACGTAAGACAGAAAAAGAAATCATCTGAATGAGAGCAGCAGAGACATTAAATGAATCACATATGTAAATAACGAGAAAGTCAGAAACAAATAAAGAAAAGTAGCATGGAAAGAGGCGGCCATGAGAGAAAAAGTAAAGGAACTGAGCTCTAGGTGATGAAATAGACAAATGGAAGTGAGGGAAAAAACACAGATAGAGACAGTGTAGAGGACAAAGGGAGAGGAGAAGAAAGAGTCAACAATAGGCTTAGGAAAAACCAACCGTTCTGAGAGCACCTACAGTCAAGATCCTTCCCCTTGTACATCAGTTAGAAGGCCTTAAGTCTAGCTAAAACTGGTAACATATCACTACATCTTTGGGAACACATAATCTCAGGTGAAGGATGTTGACTGTATGTGCTCTCAGAATGGTTGGTTTTTCCTAAGCTATTGTTGACTGAACATTACGTGCTCTTGCCATAGTACTTAGTGTGTACATCTTATCTTAAGCACCATTTCAGCACTCCTTGTTTTGGAATAACTTCTACTCTATTTAAAGGTATTTTCTGTATTCCTGGTATGAATGGCTCCAAAGTAAATGGCCCAGAATGAGTTCTGGTGTTGGAATATGCGGAAAGGTTCAGGTTTGTGGAGTAGACTGTGATGAGTTTTCAACTTCCAGAGAAAATATAGAGAAGACATGAGATGAGAGTACTCTCTTAAAGGTATTCTTTTCGAGGAGGCCCTCTGCTTTTGATTGTAGTGGCTCAGTTTATTTGGTGATTCACAATTCCAATCATGGGTAAAAATGGCTTGTTGAACATAGATGAGATGTACTTGCAAATTGTTGGATTGCGTATTGCATTTCAGGTTTTCAATTTCAATTTGACCAATCTTTTGACTTCTTACCAACGAAATATGAGTGTCCACGCTGCTTTTTCTCTTATCTGTCTTGTATCAAGACCCTGCTGGACTATGGGGTGAAAGAAAGCTTGATAAGCAGCTACCCATGTTATTTGACATCTCTTTATTAATGTAATAACTGCACTTTCACAATTGCTTTATTAACCTTCCTGCTTTCTCAAATTTGCTTGAAAATGCACCATTTGTCCACTCTTTTTTCAAAATTTTCTCGGGGGGAGAACCACCCGGAACCCCCCGAATCCCCTTAAGTTGTTCGGACTCGCTCGCTACTCTCACTCGCTACGGTGCAGTATGCCAATCATTTTACGCCACACCACTTTCAAATGTCACCAGCCGCCACTGTTTGTGCTGGCTATGGTATTATAGCCCCTGGAATGAGGTTGGGTGGAGCCATCAAGCATTTCCTGTTTTGTTTCCTGTCATTGGAATATACCGAAAGAGTAATGACTGTGTCGAGAAAAAGGAACGTAGAGGAAGTGCACCTTTACCCCTCTCTTGCTGAAGGGGCGTGGCTCATTTGCTTCACTTGTTCTTTGTGTGAGGTTGGCCTTTTCACAATCCCTGTATTTTCCTATTTACACCAAAGCATCATCACATCAACAAAAGTATTCAGTGGAAAGCAGTATATATATTTTAATTCAACTTTTGCTGCAGGAAAGAGGTTTATTTCTTAGGCGCAGAGCACGTACATTGTGCAGTTTGTATTCAAAGCGTGAATAGCCACTTGAACACAGGCAACAAAATAAAAAAAATGAAGTTGGCTGGTGTAAAAGAGGCAATCAAGAACACACGAAGAGAGAGAGAGTTACCAGCAAACGGGGTGAATAAGAAGTGAGAAAAGAATAGAAGAAGGAAACGTGGAAAGAGAAGTCGGCAAAAGGATAGACGCCAGTAAGGAGAAAGGAGGAGAGAAAAAGGACAGAAGGTGGAAGGAAAAGAAGGGAAGATGACGAGAAAACACAAGAAAGTAAGAAATAGAGGTGGAAAAAGAAAAAAAGGGAAGGTCAAGGAGATAGCATAGGCAAGGGAATGATGGGGGAAAGAAAACAAAAGAAAGATCACAGGGAGGGAAAAGAGAGGCGGCGGCTTGGCTTCAAACCCATGGACAACTAGGCCAAGGTAAGGCAGGATTTTGTTTTTTATTTCAATGGTTACAACCATAACAGAAAAATCAAATACAGTGAAAACATAACTAGGAGAGTTACACTTTTAAAAAACAACATTTTCTTGTTAATCACACATTGTATTATTACCTGTGCATAGAAAAAGCAGATACACTCTTGGCAATCAAGAGATGCAATGGGTTCTTTTCATCAAGTCTTCAGATGAGCCTAAGTAATTCATCCCTTAGAAGGTTCCACGGGGCAAGCAGGGGCTACCGGGCCACAACCCTGGGGGCTGTTGTCGCTGCCTCTGATCAGTGGCTGGTGAATTTAGTGCGAGTGGGCAAACAGGCCTACACTCTCGTGACACTGATACAAATGTCTGATCACACTTCGATTGGTAAAACCTACAGTATTCTGCCACCACTGCACCACACGGATAAACCTGCGAGAGGGGTAGAAGTCATCTGCCACCATCAAGCGTATACTTAGGGGCTTACTTACTAGCCACATATATCGCTGGAGCATCACTTTTTGTGACGCTCCAGTGGTGCAGATTACAAAATCATATCTTTGAGGCCACCATGCGTGACTTTGGATTGCCTCATAGATATGGAGTATGGTAAGGCAGCGCAAAGCACCTTACTCTGCGCCCGAGAGGTGGGTTTTCCCAAGCAACACCCATGGATTTTGACGTTGCCCCAGATTCACAAGATCTAGTAATCCTGGGGAACCACCACATTTGTACGCCTCCTGAAGTGAGGCACAACGATGAGTAATTTCTTTATCTCTCCTCCTTATTTCCTCTTTCCACATTTGCTGCATTCTGCAGCACATATAGAAAGAGGAAAATGCCTCTAGGATTGTTTCTGTGCAGGAAGGTGTCCGTTCCTGGACAAAAACAATCCTGCCGACGGCACAGTGTCAGCAGAATTGTGAAGGGTATCTGCGTTGGCGCTAGGCGGTCAAAATAGCGCGAGCGCAGAGAGTTATAACAGGAATGCACCATAGTGCTTAAATACGGTGCATTCCTGCCCTTTCACGTTAGCATACATCAGCAGCGGAATTATGGGGGGTTTGGAATTTGACTGATTTAATTTGCGGAATTATGGGGGTTTTGGAATTTGACTGATTTAATTTGCGGAATTATGGGGGGTTTGGAATTTGACTGATTTAATTTGCGGAATTATGGGGGTTTTGGAATTTGACTGATTTAATTTGCGGAATTATGGGGGGTTTGGAATTTGACTGATTTAATTTGCGGAATTATGGGGGGTTTGGAATTTGACTGATTTAATTTGCGGAATTATGGGGGTTTTGGAATTTGACTGATTTAATTTGCGGAATTATGGGGGGTTTGGAATTTGACTGATTTAATTTGCGGAATTATGGGGGTTTTGGAATTTGACTGATTTAATTTGCGGAATTATGGGGGGTTTGGAATTTGACTGATTTAATTTGCGGAATTATGGGGGTTTTGGAATTTGACTGATTTAATTTGCGGAATTATGGGGGGTTTGGAATTTGACTGATTTAATTTGCGGAATTATGGGGGTTTTGGAATTTGACTGATTTAATTTGCGGAATTATGGGGGTTTTGGAATTTGACTGATTTAATTTGCGGAATTATGGGGGTTTTGGAATTTGACTGATTTAATTTGCGGAATTATGGGGGGTTTGGAATTTGACTGATTTAATTTGCGGAATTATGGGGGTTTTGGAATTTGACTGATTTAATTTGCGGAATTATGGGGGTTTGGGAATTTGACTGATTTAATTATTTCTGAAAACAGGTTTTTGCGTGGCATTACTTCCCTTCCGCAGAGTACACCACTAGTGCCCCTAAGGTATGATCTGGGGAGGAACCCTATAGCGGAAATAGCTAAACTGCGGCCGATTCTTTATTGGCGCAGATTGTGGACACCCCCCGAATTTTTATTGTACGCCGAAGGTTTCCTTGATGTAATAAAATCAGACGTTTCCATATAATAGGGTGGTTCAAAGAAGTAAGAAAGATCCTAGCGGATTTGGGAATGTATGAACTCTGGTCTGGGAGAATCTTGTAGGTGCTTCTTTTCCGTCAAAAAAGGTTTTGAAGGAGAAGTATGGGAGATGGTTGCAAGCAAAGCCTTTAGAGGTACTGATTCTCTTTCTTTGTCCGGTATTTTTTTTTAATATGAAACCTATTCCCAGTTTTTAACCTTTTTGGGATAGCATTACAAAGGTACAAGACAGAAAGTTGTATTTCCAGCTGAGGGCAGGATCGTTGCCCCTAAGATCTTTTATTACCCGGTGGGCTCGACAGGGTGATAGTACATGCCCCGTTTGCAAGATCCACACCGAAACAATTCCCGTGAGTTTTTTGCCTGCCTGGCTTATGCTGTCCCAAGACGGGTTTGGCTGAGCCCGGTATGCAAACTACTTGGCACAAGGAGGAGTACTGAAGCTCAAAGGATTTTGTGCACTACACTATGCCTACCATAGTAGTGGGAGTTGCAAAGTTTTTAGGATGGGTATGGATCATAAGACTGAACAGTGTAACAGGGTAATTTTCCCCCTTTGCCTCTTTGTCTTGCCATTTATAGGTTGGCCTAGAGTGATAGTCTTGGCTTTCTTAATGTTTATAGGTCTGTGGGAATTTTGCACTTGTGTCCAATGTTTTAAAATGGCCAGTTTTGAAATAATTTTGTATGAAGTCATTTTTAATATCTTAACTTGGACCCTATGATAACATATTTTTCCACCGTCAAGCTGTTTTAATGTATTTATCTGTGATGTTTTCGTCTTTTTGTAATGCTTTTATGACTTTTGTCGAATAAAGCTTGTTTGGATTGGATTGGATTGGCATACAGCATCACAGTAAAGTTCCTTGCTGTGCTGCCCTACGCCAATTCCCCATAAATGAGGCCCTTAGAGCGCCTCTCCAGAATCCTTTCAAGGGAATGTGTGGCAACCAGGACTACTGGGCCAACGTCCCGAAGGGCTGGGGTCATTTTCCTTTGAATTTGGTGCTTAGATACCTTTCAGTAGCTTCACAGCTTAGCACGAGTGGGCCACCAGGCTTCCGCTCTTGCGATACATAAAAAGATCTGGTCGCACTACGATTGCTAAAAACCACAGCATGGTGCCACCGCCGCACCACACCCATGAACCTGTGACAGGGACTGTACACCTTTAACTCTATGGAGGGGTCACCTGGTGCAGCCCTCAAGGACCGAAACAGGTCCACGACTGGACACTTTATCAAAGGGTAGGCCTAAGCCTGCACGCTCATGCTAAGTTAGTAAGAGGCTGGGGGCAAAATACTAAAACAGGATGCAAGACCCTCCCAAATGGAGATGCAGGGTAGGGTATAGGACTATAGGCCATACAGGGCCCAACCCCACCCCAGCAGGGACCTGGAGCCTTTTACTACACACCATGATGCTGTCTCTAGGGGTTTATTTGGAGGGCAAATACAAATCCTTTGGAAAGAAACCATTCAGTCCTCCTTATTAATTAATTTTTACTTCTACTCTTGCTGGCTCCTTTGTTAAATTGATCATTTTTCCAGAATGTTGCCAATTTGTCCTGAATTCTGAACATTTATGCTGATTTTTTACAATCGTTCTTCACAATTTGCTTGGATGCATGATAGGCACACACGCTTGCGTCTCCCTATGATCATGCTCACAAATGTTTGATACTAAACATGAAATAAACATTAAGAGCATTTTAATCTGTTTCTTGTATGGGATTGCACTGCTTTTCCTTTTGGCATTTCAGTGGCTCCTACCTGCGGAGAGAGCTCTTTGGTGAGTTCTGTGCATAGGCCACAGGAGTGTGTGCGGCCATTATGAAGGTGCATGGGTTGTGTGCATGCTCCTGAGGAGTGTGTGCGGCCATTATGAAGGTGCATGGGTTGTGTGCATGCTCCTGAGGAGTGTGTGCTGCCGTTATGAAGTCGTACATGCGGTGTGCATGCTCCTGAGGAGCGTGTGTTGTTGTTAAGAAGGTGCACTGACGGTGTGCATTCTCCTGAGGAGTGTGTGCTGCTGTTAAGAAGGTGCACGTGCAGTGTGCATGCTCCTGAGGAGTGTGTGCTGCCATTATGAAGGTGCACTGACGGTGTGCATTCTCCTGAGGAGTGTGTGCTGCTGTTAAGAAGGTGCACGTGCAGTGTGCATGCTCCTGAGGAGTGTGAGCTGCCGTTATGAAGTCGCACATGCGGTGTGCTTGCTCCTGAGGAGTGTGTGCTGTCATTATGAAGGTGCACGGGCTGTGTGCATGCTTCGGAGGAGTGCCTGCTGCCGTCATAAAGGTGCACAGGCTGTGTGCAAGCTCCTGAGGAGTGTGTGCTGTCATTATGAAGGTGCACGGGCTGTCTGCATGCTTCGGAGGAGTGCCTGCTGCCGTCATAAAGGTGCACAGGCTGTGTGCATGCTCCTTAGGAGTGTGTGCTGTCATTATAATGGCGCACAGGCTGTGTTCATGCTCCTGAGGAGTGTGTGTGGCCATTATGAAGGTGCAAGGACTGTGTGTGTGCTGCTGTAATGAAGGCACACGGGCTGTGTGCATTCTCCTGACAAGTGCGTGCTGCCGTCATGAAGGTGCACAGGCTCTGTGCATTCTCCGGGGAAGTGTATTTTGCCGTTATGAAGACGCATGGGCTGTGTGCCTGCTCCTGACGAGGGAGTGCTGCCATTATGAAGGTGCACTGACTGAGTGCATTCTCCTGGGAAGTGTGCTACCATCATGTAGGCGCACTGGCTGTGTGCATGCTCCTGACAAGTGTGTGCTGCCGTCATGAAGGTCCACTGGCTTCTGTCAGGCTCCTGAGGAGTGTGTGCTGCCTTTTTGAAGGTGCACTGGCTGCAGGCCCGGACTGGCCGTTGAGGGCACCGGGCGATTCCCCGGTGGGCCGCATGGTTGGGGGCCGGTTTTGGGCCCCTGGGGCCGTTTTTGTTACAGGGCCGTTATGCTGCAAAGACGGCCCTGTAACAAAAACGGCCGAAAACCGGCCCTGTCACAGAGCGCGGTCGCACCTCTCCCCCCTCCCCTCTCCTCCCGGAGGGGCGAGGGGGGCCGGCCGAGCACTTTGCCAGGGCCGGTTCTGGTTCCCAGTCCGGCCCTGACTGGCTGTGTGCAAGCTCAGGCCTGGACTGGGAACAGAGAACGGCCCTGGGCAAGAGCTCGCCCGACCGCTGGGGGGGGGTCAGTGCTTGCGGAAAGCTTGGGTGCCGTTTTTGTTGCTGGGGTCTGCAATATCGGCCCATGGTAACAAAAATGCCCATCACAGAAGTCTAAAACCAAACTCCACCCTGGAGGCCTACCGGGGAAACGTCGGGTGCACGCTACAGCCAGTCTGGGCCTGTGCATGCTCCTGAAGAGTGTAGGTTGCTGTTATGAAGTCGCACCCGCTGTGTGCATGCTCCTGAGGAGTGTTTGCTGCCATCATGAGGTCACACTGGATGTGTGCATGCTTCTGACCAATGTGTGCTGCCATCATGCAGGTGCACGTGCGGTGTGCATACTCCTGAGGATGTGTGCTGCTGTCATGAAGGCACAGAGGCTGTGTGCATGCTCCTGAGGAGTGGGTGTTGTTGTTAAGAAGGTGCACGGGCTGTGTGCATTCTCCTGGGAAGTGTGTGTTGTCGTTATGAAAATGCACAGGCTGTGTGCATGCACCTACGTAGTGTGTGCTGCTGTTAGGAAGGTGCACTGGCGTGTGCATGCTCCTAAGGAGTGTGTGCTGCCGTTATGAAGTCGCACACGCGGTGTGCATGCTCCTGAGGAGTGTGTGCTGTCATTATTATGGCGCAAAGGCTGTGTGCATGCTCCTGAGGAGTGTGTGCCTCCTTCATTAAGGAGCACAAGCTGTGTGCATGCTCCTGAGGAGTGTGTGCCACCATTATGAAGTCGCACATGCGGTGTGCATGCTCCTGAGGAGTGTGTGCCTCCTTCATTAAGGAATTATTAAGGAAGTGAGCAACCCGGAATACCCTTGAGGGCTTGGGTAAGTAAATATAGAAAGGTAAAGATGCCTTCAAGGGACTTTGTTCAATCTAAGTTTTGTTATTTAAAATTAATATGAGAAGAACCAATTTATCGTCCTTACAATGAGTGAATCAAAACTGATCAAATTGTGTTGTCAACATGAAACATATAAACAAAGACACAGGGTGTATACGAAAAAAGTGTTTTTATCAAATAATTCATTAAGAAAAATCAGCTTCATATACAGACAAATAAGCGAATAAGATTTTAGGACTGTGGGTACACATAAAAATAAATTGCTAAGTGACTCAACAGAACCTAAAAGACACCTATCCCAAAACACATTGAGTAAAACAAAGCAAGGGATGAAGTGCAAAGTCGACGTTTCGGTTTCTTAGCAGTTATTTGATGAAACCATCCTCAGGACTGTAATCAGTTCAGATCTGTATAGAAATATTGTAGTCTGTTTGCGGATTATCGTCATCCGCAAGAAGATCTTGGAAGGATCACAGTATCCTAGGGACCTGACTATCGAATGCGGAGATCGCTCATCCGAGTGGGATGTAGCGTCTGAACTTCACTCACATATTCATACACAGTAGAATTCATCCAGTGTATGTTAGGTGAATTATTATCAAATTTCTGAGACAAATCAGGGGTCGATGCACATAATTTGCGCTTAAACGAGCCTGTGAGCAGTCAGAGATCCTGCAGTGTCTTAAGATGCAGCGAGGTGAAGTCAATAACGCGTGTCATCAAAGTGAAGCTTCACTTTGATGACACGCGTTATTGACTTGCTCACAATCTCGTTTAAGCGCAAATTATGTGCATCAACCCCTGATTTGTCTCAGAAATTTGATAATAATTCACCTAACATACACTGGATGAATTCTACTGTGTATGAATACGCGAACCCTATGTGAGTGAAGTTCAGACGCTACATCCCACTTGGATGAGCGATCTCCGCATTCGATAGTCAGGTCCCTAGGATACTGTGATCCTTCCAAGATCTTCTTGCGGATGACGATAATCCGCAAACAGACTACAATATTTCTATACAGATCTGAACTGATTACAGTCCTGAGGATGGTTTCATCAAATAACTGCTAAGAAACCGAAACGTCGACTTTGCACTTCATCCCTTGCTTTGTTTTACTCAATGTATTTTGGGATAGGTGTCTTTTAGGTTCTGTTGAGTCACTTAGCAATTTATTTTTATGTGTACCCACAGTCCTAAAATCTTATTCGCTTATTTGTCTGTATATGAAGCTGATTTTTCTTAATGAATTATTTGATAAAAACACTTTTTTCGTATACACCCTGTGTCTTTGTTTATATGTTTCATGTTGACAACACAATTTGATCAGTTTTGATTCACTCATTGTAAGGACGATAAATTGGTTCTTCTCATATTAATTTTAAATAACAAAACTTAGATTGAACAAAGTCCCTTGAAGGCATCTTTACCTTTCTATATTCTCCTTCATTAAGGAGCACGAGCTGTGTGCATGCTCCTGAGGAGTGTGTGCCTCCTTCATTAAGGAGCACGAGCTGTGTGCATGCTCCTGACGAATGTGTGCTGCCATCATGAAGGTGCACGTGCGGTGTGCATACTCCTGAGGAGTGTGTGATGCTGTCATGAAGGCACAGAGGCTGTGTGCAGGCTCCTGAGGAGTGGGTGTTGTTGTTAAGAAGGTGCATGGGTTGTGTTCATGCTCCTGAGGAGTGTGAGCTGCCGTTATGAAATCGCCCATGCGGTGTGCTGTCAATATGATGGCGCACAGGCTGTGCGCATGCTTCAGAGTAGTGTGTGCTGCAGTTATGAAGGTGCAATGGCTGTGTGTATGCTCCAACGGAGTGTGTGCTGTCATTATGATGGTGCACAGGCTGTGTGCATGCTCCTGAGGAGTGTGTGTTGCGGTTATGAAGACGTACAGGTTGTGCGCATGCTCCTGAGGAGTGTGTGCTGCTGTTAAGAAGGTGCAATGGTTGTGTGTATGCTCCAACGGAGTGTGTGCTGTTAATATGATGGCGCACAGGCTGTGTGCCTGCTCCTGAGGAGTGTGTGTTGCTGTTAAGAAGGTGCACGGGCTTTGTGCATGCTCCTGAGGAGTGTGTGTTGTTGTTAAGAAGGTGCACGGGCTGTGTGCATGTTCCTGAGGAGTGTGTGTTGTTGTTAAGAAGGTGCACGGGCTGTGTGCATGCTCCTGAGGAGCGTGTGTTGTTGTTAAGAAGGTGCACGGGCTGTGTGCTTGCTCCTGAGGAGTGTGTGTTGTTGTTAAGGAGGTGCACGGGCTGTGTGCATGCTCCTGAGGAGCGTGTGTTGTTGTTAAGAAGGTGCACGGGCTGCTTGCTCCTGAGGAGTGTGTGTTGTTGTTAAGAAGGTGCACGGGCTGTGTGCATGCTCCTGAGGAGTGTGTGTTGTTGTTAAGAAGGTGCACGGGCTGTGTGCATGCTCCTGATGAGTGTGTGTTGTTGTTAAGAAGGTGTACTGGTGTGTGTGCATGCTCCTGAGGAGTTTGTGCTGCCGTTATGAAGGTGCACTGACGGTGTGCATTCTCCTGGGAAGTGTGTGTTGCGGTTATGAAGACGCACAGGTTGTGTGCATGCTCCTGAGGAGTGTGTGCTGCTGTTAAGAAGGTGCACTGGTGTGTGTGCATGCTCTTGAGGAGTTTGTGCTGCCTTTATGAAGGTGCACTGGCTGTGTGCATTCTCCTGAGGAGTGTCTGTTTCCGTTATGAAGGTGCTTGGCCTGTGTGCAACCTAAGACCTGGACTGGGAACAGAAACCGGCCCTTGCAAAGTGCTTGGCCGACCCCTGGGGGGGCAGTGCTTGCGGAAAGCTTGGGTGCTGTTTTTGTTGCTGGGGGCTGATATTGCAGCTAAGCTGCAATATCAGCCTACGGTAACAAAAACTCCCCCCCCAGAGGTCTAAAACCAGACCCCACCCTGGTGGCCCACTTCGGAAAAGTTCGGTGCACGCTACAGCCAGTCAGGCCCTGTGAATGCTCCTGAGGCGTGTGTGCTGCCATTATGAAGGTGCACGGGCTGTGTGCATGCTGCTCTGGAGTGTGTGCTGCTGTTATGAAGGTGCATGGCCTGTGTGCATGCTCCTATATAGTGCCTATAGGTGGCACTCTCTGCCTGATGAGTTGGAGGTAACTGGTGGTTCTCTAGTGACTGGTGTGTGAGCAGATGGGCTCCATGGTTGGGGGAATCATCCTGTACAACGCAGGAAGTTGAAACCATACATTGACTTTGTCAGGCAGTCTTCACGACTCAAATCTTTACCACACATATACCTTTACGGCAAATGCCTTTACCACACCCAGTAAGTATAGTTAAGGTACATATATGTGTGCGAAGTGCGTATGTGTATATTTATCTATATTTATATATATTGATATACACCCAGTACCCTCTAATATGTATATATATATATATATATATATATATATATATATATATATATATATATATGAAAGAGATCCCGACCGCTTCTTGCCGCGGTCTTAACGGGCGCAGACCTCCTCTCCAAAAACAAATCCAATGGATGTTAAATCATCAATGCCATACCACCGATGAAAGTGCCAGCAGTGCAAAGTTTATTTTTCAAAAAGTGTCAGAGCAAGTGCCCTCCCTGACGCGTTTCGCTCCGCGAACGGAGCTTGGTCACATGACGCGTCAGGAGTAGGCAAAGCATTTTATGGATAATAAAAGCCCATGCGCCTAAAGAAACAGAATGCATGGGTGAAAAGTGATGTGAATCGGACATAGCATCAAACAAATATAGTAAACAAATCCAAATCACAGGAGATAATCGAAAGGAACAATTAAAGCATAGTGCTTATACATATGGGGGTAAAACAAACCAAAGTAAACAGAATAACCTGAATAAACCTTTTTAATATATATATATATTTATATATATTAGGGTTATAAGGGATTTGTTTAGGGCTGGGCAGGGGTATAGATTGGTGAGGATATTTTTATGGTTTAGGGTTGGGTAGGAGCATTGGGTTCCTACTGGGTGATAAGGGTACTTTTAGGGGTTAGGGTTGGGTAGGGGCATAGAGTGCTTCATTTATTTTTTAGGGGTTTAGGTTGGTGCAGGGGAATAGGGTGGTAAGGGGAATTAATAAAGGGAGGTTTCAACAACAAAAATAAAACATTTATTAATTTATTGATAAAAACGCTGGGGGATTCAGAGCTGTCCCCCCTTCCAAAAAATAAATGTATTTAATTTGCATTATTTACACTTACCTTAGTGGTAAAGGCATGCATTGTAAAACATATGTGGTAAAGGCATGCATTGAAATAGTATACAACCCATGGTTAGGGGCTTGGCACCAGTCAGGTCATAGTAAGAGGGGTGGGCCCAGTGTCCACGTGGGGTTGTCTGAAGGTCCTATAGTATGAGTCGGCTTGAACAAGTGGAAGTCTTAACGGGGCTGGTATATCTTTGAGAGACCCTTTCCTTCTTGGGAAGGGTCTCTCTGTAGTAAGGGTAGAAATTGGTTGGCAGTCTAAGAGTTGAACAGGAGAACCCTAGGTCTGTCCTGAGGCCCGTGTGGTGCTCTGGTGGCCTCCTTCTCTATTCCCACTGGTGCCACAGCCCTGTGTGTTGGTGAAGCGCCCAATCAGAGTCCAGGAGGGCAGAGCCTCTCACATTCCCCTCTTGAGAGTGAAGCATGCTTGTGTGTTGACCTCAGCAACCAACCCTCCCATGTTATGAGTGTCTGTGGTCATCCAGCAGAGATCCTGGACCGCCAACGCCCATTTGGGGGTCACTGTTGGTAGGCAAGGTTACGCATCCTGATATGTGACATATCTAGTGCTCAAGCTTCACAGGTGGCCTCACCTTGGACACTGCACAGGTTCTGACACCTCATGTTCCCCAACAGCAGCCTACCCTGTGATACTCTCTTGGTGGGACAAGGGGGTGCTCGGTGCCACATATCCGATAATATGTGGCAGTTTTCAACATAATGCTGCCACAGCAGGATCTCTTCAGATGCAGTCCTCCTTCATAGAACAGCTGCAGAGGATGTTGTTGTTCCTGGTTCTTCTGAGGGATTCCAGTCTCAGAGCTGAGGCTCACTCCTCCGCAGATCCCAGGTTACACCGAAGGCTTCTTCGGACGGGGGTTCGTTCCGCGAGGGATATTTTCATAGATGGGAACAGCACTCGGCCTAAAAGGACAACATAGTTTTAAAAACTGTATCAATGAATATCTAAAATATCACAATTAATGTTCAGTTTTGTCTAGAAGCAGAATTGTGGGTTAAAGCAAATTATGTTTCCCACTCCAAGCAATGTTGGTGAAGACATCTGAAGAAACACCTGCAAGGATGGGGCAAGCATTCATTCTCCACTCTGCAGTCCTCACTGTACTAGTAATAATTTAGAAGCACTCTATTACACCTGAGAGAGCTAAGTGCACATTCTATGACAGTTTTTGGCATAATCTGAAGGGCTTATTTATGGGATATTGGCATAAGGCAGCACAGCGAGGCAACTTGCTGGGTTTCCCAACATCAACATTAAAGGACAGGAATGCACGGTATTTAAACAATGCGGTGCATTTGTCTCCTTCCCCCTGCGCTGGTGCTGGTTTGCCAGCCTAGCACCAACCTAGGCACCCTTGCACCATGGTGAAGGGTGCCTCCGTTGCATGCAGGATTGCTTGAGCAGGGTGGGGCGCCTTCCTGCCCAAAGCCAATCCTAAGATACAGCCTTCTCTTTCAGATTTGGACCAACCCCAACACCACCCTCCCTGGCATTCCGCAGCACACTTAGAAAGAGACAACAGTCTCAAAGCGATGTTTTTGTGCGGGAAGGTGTCCCTTACGGAGCACAAAAATAATCCTGCCTGCAACGCAGGTCCCCTTGCACCATGGCACAGAGTTGCTGGCATTTTTGCTAGACAGCAGCAGATTGTGCCCCAGCACTAGCAGAGAGCAGCAATAAGCATATATTGGTAAATATGGTGCATTCCTGCCCTCTCTCTTTCACACAGCACAACACGCATGATAAACCAGGGCCCTGGTGTATTCACCCTGCTGACCTATAGCAGTGTTAGAAAACACTCCCTAAGGAACTACGTACCAGACAACATCCTAACTGACAGGTCACATTAAACACATGAGACACTGCACAGGGCAGAGTAAAACAACCAGAGGACTCATGAATATCGTATGACTTAAAACATTTGTGTAGCTAAAGTCCTATCAATGCTATGGAATGTTCTCCAATACTATAGGCTCTATGTAGGGTTTGGCAGAACAGACCTCCCAGCAGATTGGTGCGGCTCCCACCACAAAAACAAGTGGTTCCCTTGATCTATTTAGACATGGGGGGTCCACTGATTGTGTGTCGGGGCAGCCCCCGATGGCACCCAGTAGTTGGCAGGGCTTGCTCACCAGAAGGCCGTTGCCTTGAGATAGGGAAGACTTGTGGGCATATTATCAAGACCGGCGTTAAAATTATTGCCGCTTTAGCGGCAGGAACCTGGCACTAAAGCGGCGATAATGGGCTTGATAATATGCCCTTGAGAATTCCAATAGAAGCCCATGTTCACACCAGAACATGGGCTTTTATGGGAATTCACAAGGGCATATTATCAAGCCCATTATCGCCGCTTTAGTGGCAGTTTCCTGCCGCTAAAGCAGCGAAAATTTCAACACTGTTTCTTGATAATATGCTCCTTGGTTAGGGTTGACCTATCAATATAATTTGTGAAGACTCAACTCCTGCTGGTCTTTAAATCTCCTGCGCCCTCTTTTGTGTTTCTGCAACTCTTCACCACCAGCTACCAGGTCATGGGAACGCAACAGTGGCACCCTTGCAATTTGAGGGAGGTGGCTTTGATTCTGGGGTTTTTCAGAAACAAACCCCACTGTGGCGAATCCTTAATGAAAACCAAGGTCCCCTGTTGGTGGTAGCCCTTCCATCATTTATAAATATACACACCACTCAACAGGTAGTGATGCCAAAAAGTACGGGGTGTGCCACAGAATGGACTGAAGCCCTGCGGGTTCCGTGTAATGCCCACCTGGGTCCATTAGCCAGACAGACACAGTCATAGTGCACGGGGTGACCAACGTTGGTACAACTGGCAACTTCCTCCATAGGATGGATTACCCAGTGCAAACTACGGTTCAATGAAGAGACAGGTTCTTATACCCCAGAGGGTATTGAACATTCTTGCCACAATGCATGTAGCACTGGAATAGCTCAGTGTGGACACAGCTGAGGTCTGGGCACATGCGCTACAGGTCTCAGCAGCATAGACAAGGCATTGGTAGGGGCAGCAAGGCCCTTCTATGCCCCAAGAAGCTTCTTTAGGTCCTAAGAGGTAGACACAGCTTGCAGTGCTGCTGGTACTCACATACGACGAGGTGAAGCAGACATCTTAGGTTGCTAAGCAAAGAGCCCCACATTTTGAGGGTAGGGCGCACTGCAGAGGCAAAGTGCTATTTTGATTCTTGACAACGCAATTTTGCAGTGAATGGTGAATACATCCATTCACTGGCGTAGTAGCCTGGGCAAATTAAAACGGCAAAGGTCACCAGCTATCGTCCAGTCTGTTTTATGTTTAGGTCTGTACTCTTGAGTAGCACCTGCCAGTCCACCAGCCAGCGTTAGAGCTATGGTTCCCTCTTGTGCAGTTATAACAATGTGAAAGAGAGCAGTGCTCAAGTGAAGTGCATGACCCGGAAACTCTTTAAAAGGGAGTGCAGGCAGAAGAGGCTCTGTCAGCTGATACTGGAGGAGGCACAACTTCCCTCAGCTGGACTGTCCTAATCAACACTTATGTGAACCCCATGGGTGGAGGGACAGGGTAATAACTGGGAGGGGGTGTTTGGTGTGTGACACCTCCCAAATAAATGCATATTAGGCACAGACTTAATGTATGGGTTGCCAGGGGTCACAGCTGCAACCCCTGGCTTGCCCCCTGCGACCCTGGGTACTGCCATTGCGACCTCTGGCCTCAGAAGTGACAAAATCAGAGCCAAGAACAGAGGAGAGGTCTGGATTCCTTAATTTTAGCCAGTTTTTCTTTATACTTTCTTTATACTTTACTAGAATGTTCTAATTGTAATAAAAATGGAGCACACTTGACTGGACTGAGACCTTTGACTGATGTGGTAATTGAAAATGTTTTTAAATATATGTTGTGTCTGTGCTTGCAAGTAAGAGTGTGCTTATGTGTGAGAGAGCGTGTGTATGTGTGATCATGTGTGTGATCATGTGTCTGTATGTGTATGAGTAAAAGTGGGTGAAAGTCAGAAACATTAAGGGGCCCATTAGGATCACGGGTGGATCGTCCGCCACCCATTTTCCCCCGTCATATTACTATGGCGGGGGGACCGTGACGGATGGAAAGACCGTCCGCCACTTTTCCGCTCGGTTAACGAGTTGACCAGGCGGAAAAGGGTTTAATATGGTGGCGGTGTCTTTTAGACACCGCCAGCCATATTACCATGGGTGCGGTAATATGCCTTTCCCGCCACGGAAAGGCATGCAGGATTAGACTGTGGGGGCCTATTGCGAGCCCCCAGGGGGGTTGGAGGTGCACATGGGGGGTGCCTATGGTACCCCCCTGCAGTTCCATGCACAACATGGCAGGGACCGCGTGGTGCCTGCCATGTTGTGCATGGAAGTGCACGACATGCCTTCCTGGCATTGTGGCAGGCAGTGCTGAGTGCACCGACCGCCACAATGACAGGAATGCAGGATATGCCTGCAACTGTGGCAGGCACATCCTAATTGCACTCACGGGACCCCCGCCCTTATGGCAGCAGTCCAGTTTCCTGATAGGATGTCCGTCCGCCATCCTAATGGCCCCCTTAGTGAGGGAGATTGTGTTGGATTGAGGCTCAGAGTTTCTATTCTTTGACCCAAAGCGACGCTGCACCAAAAAAATTAATTAACCAGATCTATTAAGTATGGTTCATGGTTTCTCTCCCTGTTTGTTGATGCACTTTTGGCAGCCATGCATCAACGCAAACTCCACTGTGCCACAGTGCACGCACACAAAGTCGGAAAAATAAGACGAAATGAAAACATTTCACCTTGTTATGTCTGCCTCAAGGAGTCGTAAGACGCTGGCACAAATCTCTCTCTACCAATGTTTGTACATATGTTTTTGCGTCAAAACCACTGGGTGATTGCATGGGAACGCCTTCGCACCACCCATAGAATGCCCACTTGACTCAAAACACAAAGCAGTGCATAGTACATTTTTGTGTTGCTTTGGGCTATTATCCAATTAAAAATTGGGATTTGTGTTGTACAGTAAATCCCAACCTAACTCTTGGCACCAGGTGTGCATCACAAAAGTGACACTAACAGGCTACAAAATGTTGGTAAACCCAGGCCTAAGTGTCAATATGTATGACTGAGATTAATAGTGAATGTGAGTGAATGAGTGAGAAGGAATAGGAATGAGTGTAGGAAAGTATGAGTGTGATATTAGGGCCATGTGACATGACTTCCTGGAGAAATTCGGGTCAAGGGTCACATGATGTAATTTCCTGGGATGCCATGAAGGTCAAAGGGTATGTGATGTCACTTCTGCTATCCCTTGCATTACGGCGAATCAACGCCTATGCTTCTTGGCTGGGTCTGGGGGCCCTGTGTCGGGTCTGCATTGTGTGTGCTGGGCTTCCGTGTGTGGTCCAAGAATAATGGGCAAAACAGCGGCCTTATGTAAAACAGGAGAGAGAGAACTCTCCTGCTTCACAGAGACCGAAAATACACATCTGGTGACTGAATTTCAAAAACGAAAACCAGATAACCTGGAATCAATACCAGCATGTTTCCTTGTCCAAATCATGTGATGCTATGCAAAGACAGAGCCTCCTTCTTGCTTCTCACACATGAGTGCAGGTGTAAATACTTGAGTTCAGGGTGTGCGCTTTAAAAGCACTATTTATATTCAATTTAATAGTCGATAATGCTGCTCCAGCGATAATAAGTATATGGGCCACATTTAGGATATACAGGGCTACTGACTTGCCTCTTAGTTCACGAATGACACTATTATTGGGGAGAGCCTAGACACATTTTTTTTTTAAGTTCATTTTATATTATATGTTACTAAGGTGAAACGTTTCCATATATTAAAGACATTTTGAAGAGACTGTATAATATCTTCACACTGTGTTTGTTGCGCAATATGATTGGCAAAGGTTTTCATGGCTCGGCTCGTGCTCAGGCTCTTGGAGCCAAAGCCAGACCCTTATCTCAGCTCCGGTCCGGCTTCCCTATATATTGTGTGCTGTGCTCACCTCCTTTTGTAACTAGGGTTTGTACATGGGGCTGCCAGTCTCTTGATACCATGATTTGCAAAAGGAAAGGTCTGGCAATAGAAGCTCTGCCGACAGGCACTGATGTGACAACTCAACCATCAGGGCATCTTGTAGGGGAGAATAAGAAGCGCGTGAGCAGTGAAAACACATTTGAAATAAGAGATCCCAGCGCAGGGACTCCAGGCCGGTGTGTTATACATGACTGTGGTCATGAGTTTGCAGAGAGAAGTACCAGGCCCAGGTCAGAGGGGCAGTGGTCTGGCTTGAGGGGTGATGGTGTTTGGGGTGTGACACGCCCCACATGCATTCTTGGCTTGTTAGTTGGGTCTGGGGTCCCGAATTGGGTGTGCTGTGTTGGTGTCAGTTTTTCTTGTCATTCTCATTTTACTAAGACCATTTAACTTGCTAATAGATTTCAGTGAAAACCTAAATATAAGATGTGACTGCTTTATAAAGAAAGTAGTAAATCTGCCCCCATAGAAGTACAACTTGGGTGGGTGCAAATGTTCTACTTTTTGGAATTTACAAATATTGGCGGTAGTAGGCTTGGAAAGCTGGGCCAATTGTAGGTTTCGAGGCACACTACTGGCAATCTAACATTTAAAAGGTGATGGGATGAATACTTGCAAATAGTCTGACCAGTGGCAATCACTCTGGGTAGCATTTCAACCCATCATTCTTCGTCCACTGCGCCCCCCCAGAAGGAGGGAGGCCAACTAGTGCAAACCACTACTGACCCTGCTCCTCATGGGAACAGTCCAGTGCAACTTTGGTCATCTCACTTGCCCACCCTGTGGCCTACCACCTGTGTAGGACAGGAAGATTGAGGTTACCACCCCCTGAATCTCACTGACTAGCCTAGGCCCCTGTGGATGGCTAGAAGGGGAATGCTGTTTGAGTGCAAAATGGCGTCACCGTGATGTGCAGCATAGTGTACAAGGGCGTGCCGCTACAAAGGCAAACTTAGAACCTCAGGTAACCTTTGAAGGAGTTGCTTCTATTCGGCATTGTCACTTGAGGCTAGTTTTGCCACCTGAGGGTGTTTATTCAGGCCTTGATAGGGTAAAAAAGTTCCTCCACCAAGGTGTGGAGTCAACAGATATAAGTGCACAAGGTCCTAAAACTAGGAGCTTACCTGGCATCTCAGATTGTAAAAGAGGAAGACAAGATACAGAGAGAATACCCGCTTCAAAGCGATAAGGCGATATCTCATTTACTCAAAGGGGATGTGGTAAAAGCGTAGTGACACAATATTGCTTCACCAGCAGAGTAAGGAGGTCATGTGTGATGACATGAGCACATGCAGTCTCCTGAAGTGTGTGTGTGTTTGTGTATGTGTGTGTGGCGAGACAAATGGTTGGTAAAGGCAGAGTTAGAGAGCGGGAACAGTGATAAGTGAGAGAAGGGAAACAGGTGTTGAGTGAGGAAGGGGTTAGAGCAAGAAAGCCAGGAGGAGTAGGGGAGGGTCGCATGGAAGGGAGGAGTCCCAGAGAGATAAGGGACATAGAGAGAGAGAGGGTGGGTAGGATCAGAGAGAAAAGGCAGTACCAGGGGTCATAGATGTAGCAGGACTCTGGGGCAAGTCAGGGGAGAGAGGAGGGGTCATACTAGAGTGGGGCCAAATGGGGCCCTTGTGCATTGGTTCACTAGGCCACAGATGGGGTGATTTTAAAGGATGGGACTTATGGTGCGGAACCCCTAAATTAATTTTACTGGGCCCTACACTATCTGAGGTGGGGCAGTCAAATATGGGGGCGATGCCAATAGGGGTTGAGGGTGCATTATGAAGCAGGCGATGGGGGGCACAGAATGACATGACTTCTGGTTATTTTTTAGGGGGATGTTCCAAGTTGTTATTGCTTCCCTCCTCCATTGTGGGGTGAACCCCATAAGGATAGGGGGATTTGGGGGGTACAGGGTTGTGACAGTTTCTATTACCAACTGCGAGGGGACACCTACTGCAGTTATGCTATTGACAGAGAAACAAGGAGCATGTGTTGGGATTTATGCGGGGCAGGGCTCCCCATGATTTGTCCTTTGAATATTGTGTGCTTCTTCTCCTATCCTAAGACTCTGGTGCTGCTGTTTCTCTCCCATGTGTCCCTCAAAGAGACAGATGATGCACTCACTCAATCACTAAGCAAACAAGTAGGCTTTGATGCCTATATCTTGCTGTTGTCCTTTCAAATTTCCCCCCTTCACCACAAATACAGGCCAACCATTCCTCATTACTAATTCACCCAGTCATTGCAGTTCTTCACTCCATAGGCCCAGCAAAGAGAAACATGAAGAAGAGATATGTCAGCAAGCAGAAGAAAAGCCTCACTGTACTGCTATGTTCATGCTGCTGCCCTCTAGAAATGCTGCACGGCAATTGCAGCATACTAATGGACTGAGATGAGGGCTGTCCTATGCGAATAATATCCTCCCATGCCTCCTTTGGTGTGAGATGGTCACCAGCTTGCTCCGTGATACTGCCTCCAACATATGGCCTTCAGTAGACTTCGAAAGCTGCCTACCTGTCGTAGGCTAAGGATTTTGCCACTCAAAGGCCGCACATAGGGAATTCACCAACATTTGCCAGGGTCCCAAATTACCTTCAGTCAACCTTTATACAGAACATGGGCCTTCGTGGGGTTCCTTCAAAGGAATTAAGGTTTTTTTTCAATCAATCAATCATAGATTTATTAATTGCAGCTACTCACCCGAGATGGTCCCAAGGTGCTGGGGGTAGGGGGGGAGCACAGGTTCCGTATTATCAAGGCGATCCATCGAGGAACCAGGTCTTGATGTCCTTCGTAAACTTGGAGAGTGTTGGTGTCTGTCTGACGTGTAGTGAGAGAGTGTTCAATGCCTTGGGCACGAGAAAGGAGAAGGCACATCCTCCTGTTCTGGTATTCTTGATGCGAGGCATCGTAGCAAGGGAGAGCTGGGCTGAGTGGAGGGATCTTTGGGGTGAATGAAATGAGAGGCGGTAGTTCAAGTATCCAGGTCCAGTGTTGTACAGGGCTTTGTAGGCGTGGGTGAGAAGCTTGAAGGTGATTCTCTTCTCGATGGGGAGCCAATGTAGTGTCCACAGATGTTGGGTGATGTGGCAGTGGGAAGCTAGGTTGAGGACTAGTCTGGCGGATGCATTCTAGACAATTCTTGTTGATTCTGGTGTAGGGAGCATTTCTGTAGTCGAGTCTGCTGCTGCTGAGGACGTGGGTGATGGTTTTTCTGAGTTTGAGGTGGATCCATTTGAAGGTATTTCGTAGTAGTCGGAGGGTGGAAGAATGACACAGCGCTGATTTGGCAGTCTATTTTGAGTTCAGAGTCCAGGATGATTTCGAGGTTGCGTGCTTGGTTCATAGAGGAAGGTGGGGGGCCACCAAGTGTTGTTCCAGGTGTCGGGGTCTTGGCCCATGCTGAGTACTTCTGTTTTGTCTGTGTTGAGGTGTAGGTAGCTGTTATTGATCCACCTGGTGACTGCTTCTATTCCTTCTTGAAAGTTGTGTTTGGAGATGTTGGGTTCGTTGGACAAGGAGAGTATGAGTTGAGTGTTGTCTGTGTAGGACACAATGTTGAGTCCGTGGTATCTGACGATGGTGGCGATTGGGGCCATGTAGATGTTGAACAGGGTGGGGCTGATGGAGGGCCCTTGGGGAACTCTGCAGGTAGTCGGTGGGAGATCCGAGAGGAAAGGTGGGAGTCTGAGCCGCTGCATTCTGCCAGAGAGGAATGAGCGGATCCAGTCAAGGACCTTGTCCCAGATCCCTCTGCTGTGGCGTCTGCGGGCTAGTCTGTGATGAGAGACTGTGTCCAAGGATGCGGAGAGGTCGAGTAGGATGAGGGCCACAGTATTTAAAGCAGCAGAGCCGGGGCTTGCCAGTCCAGACCAACCACTCCATTCCTTCACCTGCTGCAGCAGCCATGACGCAGACCTGCTGAAGCAAATTCAGGCAAATGCACGAATCTGCCATTTTCTGCCTCTTGAAGAATACATATCTAGTTTCTGATTGTGCCTAATAACGGGAGTCACACCTACCTCAAACTTTACCCATTATTTCATGAGCCAAATCTCATTCTCGACCTTTGTGCTTGGCCAACCTGACAGGCACCATCTCCCTGATATGAAAGATCGTCTCACACCACAATGAAAAATCACCACCATCCAACCTATACCCCCCAAGCCCACATTTGCACTTTAAAAAACACAGAATTTCAAGGAAAAAATGAGTGCTTTGAGAAATGAAGATAAAGCGTTGCATATACTTGAGAAAAAGGGAGTGGGGGCAGACATGAGGGACAAGATTAGTGATTTTGGGGCACACATGCCAAAATGAGTAGCCAGATTGCTGTTCTGTTTTTCCAAGTGAAAATATTATTAACAAATGAAAATAAATCTTTTACATTTTGCCACCTTAAGATACTTTGACAGCATTGAAACCCGTGCCCAGTAAGACCCTGTGGTGCCAGAAGCACTAGGCGTCGCGACTGAGCTTTAGCTCATTTTGGTTCATTCTGTGGCAGTAGAGACTATCAGCAACAAACAGGCCTTGGTGTTATCTCCTGTGGTTTCCATTGCACACGAAGAAAGGATTGCCATGATATAGGGAAGATTTGAAAGGCTACTGACATGGAAGCCAGTGTGGTTCAGTGGGTAAGCTCATGACTTTCGGTTAGACAGCCAGTGTTCCAAACCTGGAGTCGGCACCAGGAGCGGGATGGTGGTGAGTTAGAGGTAAGTTGGAGTTGTGCCTTTCTGGCTAATTGGTAAGTAAAATGTGTGTCTGTGTAGAGTAAGAGGGGTGTCAGGCCTGGCTGGTGAATGGTGGATTTGCAATGTTAAGTAATGTGTGAGTGTCCGCCTGTGGCGTTCCCTTCACCATAGGGGCAATAAGCTGTAGGATATTGCATTCTGCGTTCCCATTAACTGGAAGATTCTCTGTTACCACTCAACTCTAAATCAGACCCTATCTCATGCATATGTAATGGTTGTCGCAAGTTTTATAACACAATTACACATACAGTAATATTACACATGGAAGTAAAAACACCTATGATAATATGACACCTTCAGTAATAGTACGTATACGTTAATAAACATGATAATATCACACCTACAATAATAAACACATTACACTTACGTTTCAAGTGGGATTGAGGGAGGTCCCTCGTGGATCTTCTTGTTTCCTGAGATTTTTGCTGACTTTTTACCTGCAACGATGAGGGAAGGACAGAAGGTAAACACTACTATAATGGTTCAATATTGTCGCACACTGTGTAATTCATACCAGAATACCCAAAAATTAAGAAATTCACACCAAAGGGGAAGAACTCTAACATTACTATTTGTCTACAAAACACAAATTACATCAGGTCTAATATACCAAAGAAGTCAATGAACAGAGTTACAATGAATGTATAATAATCAAATCCAAAAAATCAGGAGACGTGTATATTCTGATAGTTCATTCTTTATTTCTTATCTTTCACTTAAAAAAGGAACAGGGTCACAACCAACGTGTTTCGTCCCAAAGCAGAGGGACTTCTTCAGGGCAAGAATAAGCTGGCTTATCATAAGCCCACAAGTCAGATATTCAGTAAATGTTTCGGAAATAGCGTCATTGCAGCCAGAATTTGATGGTTGCCAAAATGCCAAAGTAGGTGTGTAACGCGAAGCATTTAAGAATTCAAGTCTCTTTTTGAAAAGATGTATATGTACACCTTCCTGGATTTTAAATTGTTTGATCGATTCTCATGTTCAGGTGATTCTTCCAAAGGTAAATGTTAAGTTAGTGGTTTATGGCTTTCCTCAAGCACTTGCTGTTGAACACTGAATTACATGCTTTGGGAAGAAACATGTTGGTTGTGTCCTTGTTCTGGAAGTAAAGAAATAACGAATGAACTATAAGAATATACATGGCTTTTGATGTTTTGGATTTGATTATTATACATTCATTGTAACTCTGTTCTTTGTCTTCTTCGGTATATTAGACCTTATCTAATTTGTGTTTTGTAGACACATAGTGTTGTTAAGGGGATTCTCCCCTTTGTTGTGGAGTACAGACATTATTACTATGTTTCCTGGGATATATCAGCGAAGGCAGCATAGGGGCAACAAGATAAGGAGATGGAGTGACTGTGCCAGGCTGTGCTGGCTCACTACTGCAGGGCAAAGAAGACTTTCTATGTGCAACCAAAGGGAAAGGTAGGAAGTGATTGCAGGAAGGATGGAAGGACATCCTGTTACAGTCTCTGACGTCCCACCTCCACTGTCAGTCAGTGAATACTTTACAGGTGCAACAAAGGGAAGGACAGGGAGAGAATGAGACCTGTTTTCCCTCCCTCACAGAGCTGAGTTAGTAAAGACTTTACAGGTGAAAGCAGACAGGATGGAAGGAGAGTGTTGCAGGCTCTGATGTTCCCTCTCCACAGGTTGTGTCAGTGAATACTTTACAGGTGCAACCAAAAGGAAGGGGAGGGAGGGACTGATACAGGTGGTGCCTTCCCTCACAGAGCTGAGTCAGTGAAAACTTTAAAGGTGAAAGCACGAAGAATCAAAGGACGAAGTGTTACAGGCTCTGCTCTCCCTCACAGAGTTGAGTCAGCAGGACTGGTGGAAGGACAGTTACAGGCTCTGCTCTCCCATCCCCTCAGAGCTGAGTCAATGAAGGCTTATAGGCGAATGGATGGAAGAAGTAGGCTTGGGCTCTCCTGCAACTAAAGTGAAGGAACGGGTGTGGCTGTAACAGGCTCACCTCTACCACCCTGCAAGCGATGGATCCTAATGACCCCAGTAGCTCATCCAGCCCTTGTGGGGTTATCGGTGCCCTCTTTAAAAGAAGTGAACAGCAACAGAGAGAGTTCAGTTGTCTTCTGCGACATAGAGGGAACAGATTTACATTCATATATTCCTGACCTTCATTCCTTCAGGGTACTACTCTTCTTTCCCCTCATTTTAATGTCTAACCCTACAAATTCAAGCAGATAAATTCATAAGTCAGTCAAACAGGATTCCAAGTGCGCTGCTCATCACCTGCAGGGATTCCAGGCGCTGAGAGCCAACTGCTCGCGAGGGATTAGTTGAGCAACCAGGTCTTGAGGCCCTTTCTGAATTCCTGACCCAGTTCAATATCTGGGCAATGGCCAGGTTAGAAGGTTCAGACAAACTGACCAGACCTGATTTTCCAATTCATAGTCCATGAGATATTGAGTCTCACCTGGAAATATCAATGGCTTGGAATTTGGCCCAAGAGGCCCGCAAGTGGAAGTGAGCGCGGTATAAATGTATGCAGTCATTGGCAGAAAGGCGTGAGTGCTCAAACACTGCTGTGCTGCTGCTGCTGCTGCTGCTGCTACTTTAGGGAGCAGTGGTTGCATGTGGCTCACTGTGAAAGTGGGGGCCCGGTCTGAGGAAGTGAACCTTGCTGGAGGTATAAATGTAAAAAAATGTAAATTGATACTTGTATAGTGCACTACTCACCCGCAAGGGTCTCAAGGCGCTTGCACGAATACCGCTGTGGAACCCATCCTGGCTTTCCCTGTGAAGCGTCCACTCCTGGGCACCCCCAAGGTGAAAGCCAGGCATCCTTAGCGTTGTGGGGGCCGTTGTGGAGATTAAGCAAGCTATTGCCCAGAGTTGCAGAGTGGGACTCCATGATTGGAATAGGCACCGAGGCGAGAATTATCAGGTCCGTGGAATTTTGAGCCCAAGACCCGCCAAAGCGGGGAATTGAACCCTGGTCCCGGGCTAGACCTCTGCATCAGGGTCTGCCGCTCTAACCATTGTGACTCAAGTCTTGTTGAGGTCTGGCCTTGTGTGCCCATATAACATAATGAGCCACTTTAAGCTTAGGGAACATCTGAAGGTCCCAACATGATGATGTTCCTGGAGAATCTGCATTGTGTTCATTGGCTGGCTGGTTCTTTTAGTGCTGGTGCAAGTAGGCCTTCTCTTAGAATGATAATAGTGTTCTTGGGTGTCTGAAGGAAGAGCTCTTGTGCTATTGCCTAAGTCCTGGCACAAGTAGGACTTCTCTCAAATAATGATAACTTTTTCAGGGTAATTGTAGGGTAAGCACATGGGGACTCCTGTGGCCTAAGTGCTGGCACAAAAGGACTTTTCTTGAAAGGATACCAGTGCTCCAGGGTGGCTGAAGCGTGCTCCCCATGGCCTAAGTTACAGACTTTGGATCTGAGAACACACTTCTTATCTTGAATGTTTTGGTTCAACCTCTTGCCCCTCATACTTGCTGTTTTGACTTGGAAGCCCCCGTTTTGGGTGTTGTGGGCTTGTTGTGTAACATAACAGTTTGGGCACCAGGGTGTGCTTTCTGGAAACTCTTTTTAACACCTTGGCTGCTATGGGGTTTTCCCCTCCTGTGCTGATGATTTATGAATACTATAGTTTCATGACAAGGTCAGCTCGTCAAACGCACAGCGCAGGTAACACCCATGACGAGTTGACCTTGTCATGAGCATGGAAGGTGTTAAAAAAACACATATAGCTTAAGCTTTGTGTTCAGCTATGGAGGAAGAGAAGGTGCTTATAAAGACTAACGTGCCTAAGTTAGTCACAGTGAAATGGAGTATCTAACTGTTAAGGGACACAGATGATGAACTGTATGTTTGTAGATGACATCAAGCACTTTTTAAAAGAAGATTATAGTGTAATGTTGAATGTTTTACACTGAAATGTGTAAGGCTATAATGACATTTTAAATATGAATGTTGATTTTTTTCCCCCTAAGAATCCATACTAATATAATAAAGAGACAGCCCAAACCTTTGAGGCGGGTAATCTCAGGAACCACAGCACCAATCACAGCACCCAATACAGCGCTGGAAAGGGCAGTTGCAGCAGAAGGACATAGGCTATGCAGACGCCCACCATATACATTTAAAAGGTAGAAGAACCGTGCCAGCAAAGTAGTCCCTTGTGGGCGTGTCTGCGTTGTGCTGTGGGCATGCGCTGGGGGCGTGACAAACGCTGGGGGCGTGTGGTACGTTCCGCCTTCATGCCATGTCTCATATCGTGTGCTAATCCCACCCTGCTCCCTTTAAATACCCCTGAACCCCATAACCATAACCCATCCTTACTTCTTAAAATACCCCAACACCCTTAAATACTAACCCATCTTAACCCTATAAATATACCCTCTACCCCAAAACCCAAACTATCCCTAAACCCTAAAAATACCCCTGTACCTCAAAACCCAAACCTAGCCCTGAACCCTATAAATAATCCTGTACCTCAAAACCCAAACCTACCCCATAACCCTAAAAATACCCATGTACCCCAAAACCCAAACTATCCCTAAACCCTAAAAATACCCCTGTACCCTAAAACCCAAACCTAGCCCTGAACCCTATAAATACCCCTGTACCTCAAACCCAAACCTACCCCTGAACCCTAAAAATATCCCTGTACACCAAAACCCAAACCTAGCCCTGAACCCTAAAAATACCACTGTACCCCAAAACCTAAACCTACCCCTGAACCCTAAAAATACCCCTGTACCCCAAAACCCAAACCTAGCCCTGAACCCTAAAAATAACCCTGTACCCCAAAACCCAAACCTACCCCTGAACCCTAAAATACCCCTCTACCCCAAAACCCAAACCTAGCCCTGAACCCTAAAAAATATCCCTGTACCCCAAAACCCAAACCTAGCCCTGAACCCTTAAAATACCCCTGTACCCCAAAACCCAAACCCACCCCTGAACCCTAAAAATACCCCTGTACCCCAAAACCCAAACCTAGCCCTGAACCCTAAAAATACCCCTGTACCCCAAAACCCATAAATATCCATAAACCCTAAAACTACCCCTGTACCCCATAACCCAAAACTATATCTGAACCCTTAAAATACCCAAACATCCCAAAACATATACCTCAGTATCCAAAAACATATACCCCTATACCCATACTTACCTTATCCAAACATTTTTAAAAAACATGCTTTTTCCATTCACGCATTTACAATGAATTTCGTTGTAAATGTATGCGTGGTAAAAGCATATAAAATGTAATTCCATGCGATATAATGGCATTGCGGAGTCATGGTACTTTCGCAATGAAAGTATGCGGAGTGATGGTATGCGGAAAGAAAGTTGTGGAATAATGGGTGTTTACCCTCCCCCGGTATGTACATTGGTGGCACGGCGGCCCACATCTCCAGCAACATACTCATATTTTTTCACCACCCATTTGAAAAATGCACAGGTCTCTCTCATTGATGGCCAGCACCGACATACACTTTTAGACACACCTCCCGCCAAAAGTTCCAGAATTGCGAACTTTAGAGCTGGGGAACTACGTTCGAATCTCGGCATCAGCTTAACATCCTGTGATTCCAGGCAAATCGCTTTGTCTCCCCGTGCCTGCCACTAATGAATGTGTTCTTCTGTAATGTAAATTGTGCTCATGCCATGCTGTCGAGTTCGCGCTATATAATATTGCAAGGAAAAATAAAGTAGGGAAACTCAAGTTCACACACTACTGAACGCGCACTCTTAAGTGCATCAGCAGTGCACTGTGAATCGGAGCGTTTCACAGGCCTGTCACAGATAAGAAATGCTATCAAAACGAAATCCTACAAAACAATATACTACTGGCCGGCAGCAATTCATACCCGGACAACGTCGGGACGGGCTGCTAGTATAAACTAAAGTGAGACCTTTACTGGTCCGTGGATTGCAATATATTTAATCTGCAATTGACTTGGCCCCCTGAGACTGCCCTGGTTAGTGAGCAATGGGAAATGTCGAGGCAAGAGAGGATGTGAGGTTTGCACACAGGTCTGGTCATCTGAGGCTGCATCTGGAATTTTGTGTCCATTTCTAAACACCTAATTTGTCCAAATGTCGAACCCGTACCTAGGGTATTGTGTCAATCCCGTAGACTTAACCTGGGTTACTTTTAGTTTGGAGACCTCGCCTAGAGAATTGTGTCCAGCCCAGGTTGCTTGTCTCAAGTCAACTTCTGGAGGTACTTCTAGAGTGTTAGGTCCACTTCTAGAAGCATCGCCAGGATTGATATGTCTGTCTCTGTGTGGTTTCCCTAGAGTACTGTGGATTATGTCTATCACTGAGTTTGACGTAAAGTCCCTAAGGTACGACTCCACCTTGGCCCATGGAGGACGCCATCTTCCTTAACTTAGACAATGGACATCAACATCTTCTCTGATTTATTGAGGTTCATTGTGATACCTGCCTTTAGATACACGTGCTACCCAACCATATCTTTCTAGGAACTTTCATAGCATCAAGGTCTTTAATTAATGACATAGGATACACCTTCTAATGTGACATTTGTCTGGATCAAATGTCTACCCTTCACCATGTCAAGGTCAAAAAAGAACAGATATTGACATATAACCAAAACAATTTAGTCGGAATTGACGTCCTTTTGCTTTATATGTTCATAAGGAAAGATCTGGGTTGCACACCTTGATGCCCATAATCTATGCCAGACATTCCTAAACATGTGTCCGAAATTTCAATTTCCGATAAGATTTAGAGGCTTATTTGCAAGCCCCTAGCGCCGCCAGTGCAATACTTTTTCCCATAATAAAAGTGACGCACTTGTGGCGCAAGGGGCTTGTAAATAAGCCCCTTACGGACATATGTATCAAATACTGTATTTGCGATTCTCAAATAGCGATTTTTTGAGAATCGCTATTTGAGAATCTCAAAACGAGATGTAATTAAAAATCCGCAAATACTTTGTGATTCTTTAGCATTCCTTAATTGCGACTCGCAACTTGTGACCGACCCCATCGGAATGGCTCAGTTGGGAACGAATCCGGCAGGCAATGACCGATTCGGTCGGAAGGGCTCCGAACATGGTTTGGAGCCCTTCCGGCTGAAATCGTAAACGGCGCCTTTGTGATTAGTTCCTGAAAAAAGAATTAGTCACAAGAAGAGTCTTTCAGCCCCTTGCAATTCATTCACATGAACTAAAAGATTTCAAACAGAAATGTGGACATCAAGTGCATAGGTGGTGGAGAGAATATTGCCTGGAAGAGAAGATTAAGTGTACATCTCTTCTTAATGAGTATAAGGCATTAATCATTGAAGTAAAATGCTAATACTTTACAGAAAAATATGCTTGGCCAAAGTCTCTACTATAGAGCTATTTAAAACTGTCAAATCACTTCTAATTTTAGTGATGTCACTGCTTTCAATCCAGATCAATACTTTGTAACAAGTTGGCAGTGTTCTTTCAGGCCAAGGTGGATATAATTTCTCAGGATTTTAGCCTGAATCATAATACCGTCTGTGCTGATGGATATATTGCCACATCCAGGGTTGCTGACACTTAACCTCATGGGCGCTAGCGGTTTTCCCGCTGTGCGCTAAGTTTTTTAAAAACCGGCGTTACATGCCGAGCTCAGCTCGTCATGAGCGTACAAGAACCGTAACTGTCATGAGCGTCGAAGGGGTTAAGAAACTATAGTGGTACTGACCATATTAGGTTTGAAAAATGTACCCTGTTTACCAAAGAAACAGTAATGAATCTCATTAATTCCACCAAATCAAGGGCTCCTCCTGACCCCTGTCAACCTCATGTTTTACATGAGGTTTCAAGGACAGTGGTGTCTGCCTATCTTATGGAATTACAAAACAAAGTTCTGATCACAGGACAGTTTCCAGATCTCTGGAAAAAAGCTTCTATTCTCCGCTTGGTTAAAAAATTCCTTCACTGGACCCGCAAGATGTAAAAAAGTACAGGCCCATATCTTGCCTCGCCCTTCAGGTTTAGCTTTTAAAAAGGGCAATGAATGAGGAAATTCTATCTTTTTTGGATTCCAATCAACTTCTTGATTCCTCACAGTATGGTTTTATTTAATTATATTTTTTATTTATGGGTTTATACCGAGCTTGAATCAACTCCCGAAGGAGTATCTCTGCGCCAAAAACGCCAGTGGCAGGTGGAAGAGAACGGCCAATCAGAAAAAAAGAGGGTGCTAATCAGAGATTCAAAACTAGCTAAATCTGGAACAGAAGGGTTTTCAACCTTTTTCTGAAAATCAGATGGTCCGAACATTGTCTCAACAGATAAGGAAGCTTATTCCATAATGCAGGACCAACCACTGACAGGGCTTTACCGCCCGGTCTTATCTTTCTGATCCTGGGCACTCGCAAATGAAACTGATTACTCAACCTAAGGGTACAGGCAGGGTTATACGGAATGTATTTCTCTGCCAGATATGAGGGTCCCTGTCCATGTAGGCCCTTGTGGACCACACAGCAGGTCTTAAACTTCACTCTTTGGCGGACTGACAGCCAGTGCAGTTTTTCCAAGAGGGGATTTGAGGGAGATCTAGGAGGTGCATTGAGGACCAATCTGGCAGCAGTATTCTGCACCACTTGAAGTTTGCCAAGTACTTCTTCATTAGCCGATGCCAACAGTCCATTGCAATAGTCAAGACGACTAAGCACTAGGGCCTGCACCAAAGTTTTGCTTGTAGAATCAGGGAGTAGTGGAAACACTTTGCGAAGAAGACCTATAACATGGAAACAGGATCCTACTGTGTGGTTTACTTGCTGCTTTAGGGATAGCTCCTGGTCTAAGCGTACCCCCAAGTTCTTCACCACCTGTTTAGGTTCAGGAACCGGGCCTAGATCTAACAGCCACCAATCGGGGGACCACAACATCTTGGCCTCCCCAAATAGCATGACCTCTGTCTTAAACAAATTGCATTGTAAGAAGTTCAAAGACATCCACTGGGAGACAGCATTCATGCCCTTGGAAAAGGATTGTTTAACCTCCGGAGTAAGAGATTTGAACGGAAAAAGAAGCTGGGTATCATCATCATATGACGCCGAGATGACCTCTTCCGGGCGTATGTCCCGATCCAGGTGATCGGCCTGCGCTTGGGTGAGAGACGGCAGAGTGGCAGAATGTAAAAAGGTAGTCCTGTCCGTGTTATCTAGTGGGGCGCCAGTGTAAAGGGTGGCGTAGAAGTCACAAAATGCCCCAGCTATTGCCAAATTCTCGGTAACGCATGAACCGCCTGCTCTACGGATTTCTCGGACCCCCTGTTTCTGGCGCGTTTCTCTCAACCGATGCACCAACAGGCCACATCTATCCCCACCCATATAATAGGAGTGTCTCAGGTGCAGCGCAGCGTACTCTGCCCTGTCTTGATCCAGCGCTGCTAACTGACCTCGCGCAGCTTCGAGCTGTTTCCATACCCTCAGAGCTCCCGTCCTCTGGTGTATCCTCTCTAGCTCCCTAGTTTGTTGCGTCAGTTCTTCCCTCTTACGTTTGCGCTCGACATTGTCCGCCACCACAATGGCAATAAACTCCCCCCTCACCACTGCTAATAACACCGCCCACTGTGTTGTCAGGGTGATGTCCGGATTAGCGTTATGGAAGAGGTACTCAATTATGGAAGCCTGTATATGCTTAACCACATCTGCCCGATGAAGGAGTGTGTCTCGAAGGTGCCACACTCTAGAGGGTAGAGTTCTAGGCGGAAGGGTGATGGTAGCAATGACCGGCGAATGATCCAACAGAGAGGCCGACCCTATCTCAACCCCAGCTGTGAGTGCGCGGTCCTATGTGGACGCAAAAAAGTGGTCTAATCGTGCATATGTCTTGTGTGCGTTGGAGTAATATGAATACTCCCGCTCTTATGGGTGTAGGTCGCGCCAGATATCACATAGGCCCAACTAATTAATGCGTGTGATTCCCTCCCTTGAAATATCGCCCGTTTGGTGTGAGCGTTGACTCGACCAATGTCTATGATTATCAAAGACCAGGTTCAGGTCCCCCCCCCAGAATGGTGTGCCTGTCTGTGGTGTCTGTGGCCTTCGCTATGGCTTCATGTTGGAATCTTTCTTGGCCTTCGTTGGGTGCATATATGACACCAATGGTAAAAGTCATGCCATTAATAGCAAAATGATAGACCAAGAGCCTCCCCTGGATTTCCGCTTCATTCTGCAAGATCTCTCCCCGGAACCTCCAAGCAACCAGAATCGCTACTCCTGCTGCCTTAGTGGGGCCGGAGGAAAAAAATTGAGAGGGAAATTTCGGGGAGCGCAGCCGCTGGCAGTCTCTCACTAATAGGTGAGTTTCTTGTGAGAGGCAAATATCCGCCTGTGTATTTTCTAGGCATGACAGGACCGCTCTGCGCTTTACTGGGTTATTAAGACCCCGTACATTTAGGGTCACATTCCTAATTGTGGAGGTCGGCATACTCAGTGTTCAATCAGGACAGAAAAATGCTGACTCCATGCATTGGCCATTGTGAGGGAAGGTCTCGGGGCAGGAGCCCCGCAGAAACGAAGTGTGAACAAGAACCTCGAGCGCCAGATGTTGCTAGAGATCTAAGGGACGCGCGGCCTAGGTCCTCCATCGTATCAGGAAGACGTGGAACCACCCCGCCATCCTCCACCCCTAACCCCGACCTCCAACCTCCTCTCCCCCCAACCTGAAACCCCCCAACAGCAAAAAGAAAAATAAAGCTAACCAAAGCATAGTCCATCATCTTCATAGGTGATTGGCAGTTATATAGCATGGGGT